>NC_057803.1:169442935-169715871 GCF_018294505.1 Triticum aestivum
AGCATGGAAGATATCGAGATCTCTCGGTTGTTATGTTGACAATGAAAGTATACCGCTCAAAATCACTACAAAAAATACACTTCCGTGATGATACGTGTTTGTCACAGTAGGTCACTTTTTTTGTCATGCATGTACATCCATGACAAATTTATGACAGAATCAAGATAGTCATACATGTGCTGTCGTAGAAGTGTTCCATGACATTACCAAGATTATCATCACGGAAGTGTCCACTTCCATGACGATAAATCGCACGTCACAGAAGTGCTTTCGTCAAGGGTGACCGACACGTGGCATCCATCGTAACGGAACACCGTTAAACTATCGGGTCGGGTTTTGAATCTGATAACCCGTTAACAGCCCCGACCAATGGGGATTTTCCATGTGTAAAATCATCATTGTCTAGAGGAAACACATGTCGGCTCATCGTCGGGACAGATGTCATCCACTCACCGGACAGAAGGCGCCTATGATACGTCGACACGTGGCACGGCCCAACAAGTTTAAATGGGCCGGCCCAACTAAAGGCCCACAAGATTTTGCGGACCATAATGGGCTGGCCCAGCTAAAGGCCCACGAGATTTTGCGGACCATAATGGGCTGGCCCAGCTAAAGGCCCACAAGATTTTGCGGGCCATAATGGGCCGGCCCAGGTAAAAGCCCACAAGATTTTTGTGTGCCATAATAGTCCGACCTAGGTAAAGGCCCACAAAATTCTTGCAGATCATAATGGGCCGGCCCAGCTAAAGGCCCACGAGATTTCACCGACATTAATGGGCCGGCCCAGCTATAGGCCCACAAGATTTTGAGGACCCTAGTAGGCCGGCCCGTTAACTGGCTGCCATGTTTTGGGCCAAATGTCGACCCATATTTGATATGGTCTATTAATGGCCTGCCACGCTCCGGGCCTAATAGTGGCCCATATGAGATCCGGCCTGTTAAAAGCCTACCACGTTCTGGGCCAAATTACGGCCCAGATCAGGTCTGGCCCTTTAAGAGGTTTTGGGCCTAATTATGGCCCATATCAGATTCAGCCCGTCAACTGGACACTATGCTTTTGGGCCCACTTGCTAAAGTCCCACTTAGTAATTTGGCTTGATATTAGTTTTGGCCTGTTAAGGGCCCGTTTAACATTTCGGCCCTATATTAATTTCAGCCTATTAAAAGCCCGTCATATAGTTGGGCCTAACTACGACCCGGTTTGCATCCGGCCTGCTCGCAGCCGATATCTGATTGGGCCAAACAAGGACCGAGACAATTTTTTGGCCTGTTAAAAGCATGTGATTTGATTCGCACAATCATGGGTCGGGGTTCATTTCGGGCTGCTGCCGGCCCGTGAGCTGATCGGCACGTTTCAGGCCCAAACATCGTGATTGCATGACGGCCCGATTATGTACCATAATTTTACGGTTTGGCCGGTTTACTGCGAAGACAGGATATATATACAGTAAAATAACTGCAGCATCGTGAATAAGAAAAAAACCTATACTATACAATAAAGAAATTACGTCATATTACATCCACTGGGCATCAAAGTTCGTCACTATGATAATAAAGCATAAGCAGACAGCAGATTACATACATTGGGCATCAAAGATCGCCACCAGTGCGAATAAACACGCCGACAAAATAATATACAAAACCGACATCACTTCAATAGAGTTCAAGAAAGGTTAGCCCTGCTGGGGAGCTGCAGCGCAAGCAGCTGAGCAAGATGATGAGACTGCGCTTGTTCAACACTTATATCTTCCTCACTCTGAAAGATAAACAAGCAGACAGATGACAGGTTTTGCACATAAAAGTATCAATGCTGACAATTCATCACATTTCTTACTGATGAATAAAGTGACACAGTTTAAATTTGCATTAACACAATATGTTCAGGTCAAGACATGGCAGGAAATGACATTGTGAAGGAGTTGGCAGCTTCACGACACCACTGGATTACAGATCAAGAACTCATAAGTATCAATGGTTAGTGTGCTATCAATTTATACCATTTCAGATTGGCAAATAAAGAGATGGTTTAAATAATAGTAGAATGATATGACATTTTTCATAGTTAAGACATTGCAGAATATGACATTGTGCTGTAGTGGGTAGGTTCACCACACCACTGGATTACAGATGAAGAACAGAAGCATACATGCAGTGCAAAAGAAGATCACTTGCTCTGTATAGTTTAATTTACATGGTATGAAGAAGGAACTTGGTTGTAAAACTGAAAACTTAAATTAAGAAAGGACGAACTTTTGTTTATGAACTACATATAATAAACTTTAAACAAGCAATTTGATGCAAACACCAAAAATAAACAGCTGTTGCAGTCATGCCTAACCAAATATATACAACAAAGTTTGAAGGCTTGAGATGGACAAACTTACATTATTGGTGAAGACAGTCTCTATAAAGGCCTTGTCCATGCTGATGGGGGGGGCAATTCAAGAAGTTTACCACATAATCTTCTTCAAAAGCATTGCCTTTATTCTACATTTTGTTAAGAGTAAATATAGATGTGATAATATACGAAAAAATGGAGAATATTTAAGATAAGATGAAGAGTGATGCTACATAACCAAGTAGCTATAAATGTAAGTGCAGGGATATAGGCAAAAGGTACAGCCAAGAGCAATGCACAACTAAACTTCTTCAGTACCGACCTTATGTAAGAGTAAATATAGATCTGATGTGTAAAAAATGGAGGACAAAGGAAAATATGCTGGAGAGTGATGGTACATGAACAACTACCTGTCATTATAAGTACACTGATAAAGGACATCATGTACTTACAAGAACAATGCAGAGATAAAAAACATTGGCATTAGATATATTCTACACTAATGTAACCATTCGTACAGATCAGATAATTTGGAGCGAACAATTGATAAGCAAGCTATCATGCATACTGCTGTCACATAATGAACCAGGTATGTATGCAAGTACAGTGATACAGGACAACAGGTACTAACAAGAGCAAAGCAACAAGAAGCATATTTGCGATATCCTGTCGTTCTTGTCAAACTGGAATTCTTCTTCGAGCAGATTTCCTGCAAAAAAGATCCGTAAGGCACATGCGAAAAAGTAGAAGTTCAAATTGTCATGTGATTTCATAGACAGTACCTCATCCTGGGAAGGAGACCAGTGCATAACAAGGTTTTTCCATTCAATTTCTTCTAAATTTAGCACAGGAGACTTCACCAGAAATTCGTTTATAGACTTGCCATCAAAGTGTGATTTCCTCAGGTAACACTGATACTGCTGCAATGCTTCCTTGAAAAGCACAAGCAAGCTTTGCTCGTCATGACTATCCAGATTGACCCTCGCCTAGTTACAACAATGTAATGTAAATCATTGATGTGTTCAATCAGCAGAAAACAGGAAAATAATAGCCATGAATAATAGCACTTACATGTAAGTTGGACAGGAAGATGTGAAAATGGTGTTTGTCTTCACAATAATCTTCCCATGATGGGAATGTATGCACATAGTCCCTAACAACATTGAAAGCATTGTCTTTTAAACTGGGAATAAATGGAATGGGGTTCCAATCTACAGGAATTGGCCGTCTCTGCAGTTGGGATAGGTCTTCGGCCAGTGGACTTGCTGTACTTTTTGCTGGAGTGGGATTTTTCTGTGGTATAGCTGGTGCTATGGCAAATGAAATTGGTATACCTTTTGCTGGAGTGCAGGTCCTGTGTGGTGGGGCTAGTGGTGTGGCTAGTGAAGTATGGGTATAGTCTGCTGGAGTCGGTCCTACGTTTTGTGTCACTGGTTGTACAACCAATATAAGTGGGGTCCTGCCTGATTTCTCCGGCACCACCATGTTTTTCAAGGACTTTGCTGGTGCTCCTTCAAGTTCGGCAATCACCCTCTTCCTTTTTGATGTCTGATGCACAAGAACAACATTTGAGTGGAAAAACATGGTATGATGACAGATGGAATATGTATTGATAATGGATGGGCATGGCATCTCAACATATATGATGAGTAAACTAAGCAGATGGCGGTGCAACAAAGTAGAAGAAATGCAAGACAACATATCCAAGATACCCACAATCAATAAAACATTGCCAAATTAGAACAGACACCTTGATGGGTGAACAGGACAGTCCATCTGCCTTTGACTCCTCGAGGTTAGAATAGTCATTAGGATCGTATTCTAAACAAGAATCAATAGGTGGGGAGCGTATGAGTTTCATTGCATCCAGAATGGCACTCAATGCCTTGGTGCCAATTTTGTAAGTCATTGCAGTGTTTAGCTTCAAGAGTGGACTGCTGCTAGTGCGACACAAAGCAGCTACACAGATCATAGTGTAGATATAATGGGAAAACCTTAAGCATCAGAGTAAAATTAGCAAAGTGGAACTTGCTGGAATATATGTGCTAGTATTGCTAGTACGGCTAGAAAGTCTTCGGATACCAGCTCTCTTCAAGTGAAGGTGCGGTACTGTTAATATCAATGTAACTCTCAAAGGCGACACAGCTCCCCGCATTTCCTTGCTATTCTTATAGGATTCAAGTGGGCAGGCCACTACAAATCCTATTCCTATGTTTACAAGATCCTACGAATCAAAGAGGCTCAAAGTGTCCATCACAACTGACTGTATAGACCTCTACACTGCAAATGTCCCTGCTCATCTTCAGTACAAGGAACATACTGTACTACTATCATACTCCCTCCGTTCCAAAATATAAGTCTTGGTAGAGATTTCCACTATGGATCATATACAGATGTATCCAGGTACATTTTAGAGTGTAGATTCACTCATTTTGCTCCATATGTAGTCCATGGTGGAATCTATACAAAGACTTGTATTTAGGAACAGAGAGAGTACATATTAAAGAAGAACGGAAGAGGAACATGGTAAAGAAGAGCAAGCAGATTTTGGATAATAAAATGTTGGTTGCGCAGTGCCCACACATGATGATCCAGAGCGCATTAAGAATGCAACTCCTAGCTGTCTCTCGACCATTTTAGGCGGTTGGATGAAGATCCTACGTCTCCTAACCCTTCTTCTTCCTCGTCTCTGATTCTTCCTGTACAGAACACCGCACGAGCCGCCGGTCGGACCACCGGCCCCCATCGCCTGTGTTCCTCCGCCACCCCCACCCCCACCCCCACCCGCGTCGAGTTTTCTTCGTTCGGTGAGGCCCCACAACCACCCGAGCCCCTTCGATCGCACCGGCGAACTCCGACGAGCTCTAAAAAATCGACTGGCCCAATTTTGAAATTTAGTCTACTGTGATTTAACTAGTGTGGAATATAAAAGGGGAAAACCATAAGCATTGCGAGTATGGTGTTGAGCGTGCCATGGCGGATCTAAAGGTGAAAATCAGACAAAGGCAACTTCGCAACCAAGACAAGAAATAAGAGTAAAGCAGTGGCGATCTATTTTCTTGCTACGATAAATAAGTTGAGCAGATACAAAAGAGTACCGCCTCTGGTGCGGCGCCGTGTACGCATCTGCTGAGAATTTGACGGTGCTGCGGTAGAGATGGCTGTCGGCGGCGTGGAAGCAGATCTAGGAGGGTAGACGGTGGAGGCGGGGAGCGGTGGATGAGACGGTCGTAGGAGCAGCGCCGGCAAGGTGGACGACGACGGGGATGAAGCGAGAGGATGGGAGGCAATGATCCCGGTCCGAAGCCGTGGATGAGAGAGGTCGATCTCTTGTAATGGACGGCGGCGTCGGGGTATCAGCTCCGACATGGTGGAGGAGGACGGCGGTGGATGGGGTGGCGGACGGCGGCGGACGGAGGAGGGTGGGGTGGATAGGGTGTTTTGGCGCCCACGGAGTACGAATGGGGAAAAGGGAGGTAGAGACAAAGGGGGGAACCATGTATTCAGGGCGTGCTTGTCTCAAATGCGAGGAAATTTACAAACTTAGCCCCCGTTTCAAATTTCTACTACATCACAACATCACTAGTCGGTTGGGGATAGGACGGTAATCTCGCATACACCGAATATTTGCCGACGAGAGTTTGTTTTTGGCACCCACCGTGTATGAATATGAATCGGGGAGGGAGTCGATTTCGGCCTAGGACACACTGTGTTTTGGCGCCCACCGTGTATGAATCTAGGTGAGAGGCGGTTACTTCACGTTTGGGTGAAATTACAAACCTACCCCTATCGAAACCTATAGAAATCCATCATATAGGCTTTGCGTGGCAGGGATAGGCAGTAGTGATTTCCATCTCGTAGATTTTGGTTTCGGGCGGTTACTGCGACTTTCCCCGCTTCGTTCAAATTTTGCAGAGTGCACGTTTACCATGCCAACTCAATTCGAATCCCATTTGTATTCTATTTTTTTCCGGCGGGATCCATTTTCAATTGGAATTACATTCTATATACATCATTTTTTAATATATATACTTTCAAAAGCACAACAAAGAATTCTGCTCCTTTATATGTATAATATGATTTACAAATACAACGATCTCGAAATCTTAAGGTTGAATTCAAAAAAATTAAACAAATTATGTTCTACTAAAATGTATGGATCAGTAATATCTACATATTAAATAACATAGATGTGCGTGAATTCATATGAGTATGCATGTTTGATAGATCAATTTTGGTTCGAGTATGGATTACATGTATCATCATCTCGAATTCAAATATTTGAATCCCTTTTTTGTTCACTCCTTTCACGCCCATCTATCTCGCATGCATGCTCCTTCAGGTAGCTATCACTCTCTTTTCTCCAGCTCACCCGCACGGTCACTTCATGTTGCTCCTATCCTCGCAAACATGGTCTCTCGACGTCTCCCTTGAGAAGTGTCACACTCTCCCTATCATTATAAATTACATCAGTTTTCATTATCTCTCACGTCTCTACTGTTCTCTAGTATCACTCGGTACCTAAGCTTTCTTTTTCACCGCCAAACACACAGTCTCCACTCGTATTTCACTTTGTCTTTCTCTCTATGGGATTCTCTCACACACCCTATATGTCTCTACATATGACTCATACCACTAAAATTACTCTCTCTATCTCTCCTGTAGACACAACATTTGTTGCGGTCTCCTTTTCGTCTCCATCCCAGACTGACATTATTCATTTGTTTACCGATCAGACAACCCCGGCTACCGTCTCCTCTCTCTCACACACACAGACACACACGTACAACTCCTATCACTAAAATGTGAATGGAAAACAAGATTTTGTTATACCCAAACAAAAAAGGACTGGAGGGAGTGATTGCTCTGACACGGACGCGACCTCTCATAGCGCAGGCATTGAACCGGCATGCCGGCCAAGAGGGCCGCACTCGCTACAGGCCCGGCTAAGCATGCCTCCTCGCCGCGTGCAACCAGCTTAAGACTGCCCCGTCTGCCTTCATTGAATCCGCGCGTGTGCCGACAACATGTCCTTCCGCGAGCCGGCAGGAATTTTAGAACACAAAAAATGACTAAAATATAATTAATTTACGCATGGTCTTGACTTGTTGTGCTCGCACTGGTAGCAGGAACTAGTAGAGGATTTTCTTTATTTATAACTCTCCTCACATTTTTTGGCTTTGAAGTGAATCATGGTTGTGGACATTATGTATGAATGTGCAGATATCTGTGAACATGAGTTTGATGTGGAAGTTGAACTTGGAATGTCGGGCTTGCGTGTGAACTATACCATGTCCAATGCTTCGTCTGTTATTGTTTGGAAAGTAATTGCTGTTATTACATGACCAAAAAAACATTTTGTGCCACATCAGTAGATGCACGGACATCACAACAGGCATGCTGACTGGATAATCATTTGAACCTAGCTATTATGAAGGAAATTTTGTATTGACAATAGTTTTAGATAGCAGGAGACGCCTAGCCTGCTCTGCCTCTGCTAGCTTATTTCTGGCTTCTTCCATCTCTTCTTTGGCTTGGGTGAAGAGAGCATCTGATTGCTCTTTTCGCTTCTTCAGGAACTCAGCTACATTCTCAAGGGCTGTTGCATGCTTTCTTTCAGCCTTTACTAATGCCACAAGGACACGAACAGCTGACGACTCCACCTGGCTTGTGTGTAATCCAGCATCATCTGGGAATTTGCACCTTGTGTCTAATCCAGCATCATTAGGGAACTGGCACCTTGTGTGTAATCCAGCCTCATTTTGGAAACATGATCTCGAGGTTGACCATACTTCCGTCCTCGTAGGAACTACATCCTGACATGAAGTTACTTCTTTTTTAGATCAATACTCACAACAACCTAGATCCATTTAGTAGAAGCCAGATAAACAGAACTCGGAGAAGTGAATTCAAAAGGAGTAAATAAATAAAAACAGACTACAAGGTGAGAACACCCACTTCCTACATCAAGCTAAAAACGAAAGCAATAGGACGATTAAGAATCTTCTTATTTGTAACACCCTCGATGCGGCTATATCTCCCACGTGTTGAAGCACGACTTAGAGGCATAACCGCATTGAAAGCAATGTCGCAATTGAGGTAATCTTCACACAACCCATGTAATACATAAGGGAAAAGAGATACATAGCTGGCTTACAATCGCCACTTCACACAAATACATGAATAAAGCATTACATCATCCAGATAAAAACAAGGTCCAACTATGGAACCAAAATAAAAGAAGACTACCCCAAATGCTACACAGATCCCCGATTGTCCCAACTGGGCTCCACTACTGATCAACTAGAAACGGAAACAACATAACAAACACGATCTTCATCGAGATCCTCCTGAGCTTGGTTGCGTCACCTGCACGATATCATCGGCACCTGCAAGCTGGTTTTGGAAGTATCTGTGAGTCACGGGGACTCATCAATCTCACACCCTCGTGATCAAGACTATTTAAGCTTATGGGTAGGGTAAAAGGTATGAGGTGGAGCTGCAGCAAGCGACTAGCATAGTTGGTGGCTAACATACGCAAATGAGAGCGAGAAGAGAAGGCAATGCACGGTCGAGAAACTATGATCAAGAAGTGATCCTAGAACAACCTACGATCAAGCACAACTCCAACACCGTGTTCACTTCCCGGACTCCGCCGGAAAGAGACCATCACGGTTACACACGCGGTTGATGCATTTTAATTAAGGTAAGCTTCAGGTTTTCTACAACCGGACATTAACAAATTCCCATCTGCCCATAACCGCGGGCACGACTTTCGAAAGTTCAAACCCTGCAGGGGTGTCCCAACTTAGCCCATCACAAGCTCTCATGGTCAATGAAGGATATTCCTTCTCCCAATACAATCCGATCAGACTCGGCATCCCGATTACAAGACATCCTCGACAATGGTAAAACAAGTCCAGCAAAGCCACCCAGATGTGCCGACAAATCCCAATAGGAGCTGCACATATCTCGTTCTCAGGGCACACCAGATGAGCCAGATGTCGGGTGGGCCAGCCCAGAGTTGCCCCTGGTAGCTCCGGACATCGCTCAGTTTGGACCAACACTTAGACAAGCACTGGCCCCGGGGGGTTAAAATAAAGATGACCCTTGGGCTGGCCTAACCCAAGGGAAAAAGAGGCTAGGTGGCGAATGGTAAAACCAATGTTGGGCCTTGCTGGAGGAGTTTTATTCAAGGCGAACTGTCAAGGGGTTCCCATTATAACCCAACCGTGTAAGGAACGCAAAATCCGGGAACATAACACCGATATGACAGAAACTAGGGCGGCAAGAGTGGAACAAAACACCAGGCATAAGGCCGAGCCTTCCACCCTTTACCAAGTATATAGATGCATTAATATAAATAAGAGATATTGTGATATCCCAACCAAATAACCATGTTCCAAACATGGAACAAGCTCCAATCTTCACCTGCAACTAACAACGCTATAAGAGGGGCTGAGCAAAGCGGTAACATAGCCAAACAACGGTTTGCTAGGACAAGGTGGTTAGAGGCTTGGCTTAACAATATGGGAGGCATGATAAGCAAGTGGTAGGTATCGCAGCATAGGCATAGCAAAAGAGCGAGCATCTAGCAAACAAAGATAGAAGTGATTTCGAGGGTATGGTCATCTTGCCTGAAATCCCGCAAGGAAGAAGAATGAGTCCATGAAGAAGACAAATGGACGTAGTCAAACGGGTCCTCACAAACACGACGTTATCGGAACCAACCTGAAGAAGCAACACCGGAAAGAAGCACACAACATAGTAAACAACCAACACATGAACATGGCATTATATGCGGGATGCGGTATGCGGTGCATATGCATGATTTGGAAAGGAATGATTGAACCTGGCCTCAACTTGGAAATCCAAGAGTGCCACTGGAAAGAGGAGTTGATTTCGGTCGAAATCGATATAAAGATCACCGGAATCGGATGCACTGTTTGGAAATGGCAAGCAAAACAAATATGGCACCGGTATGCGATAAACAACAAGTAGCCTCTTAAATGCATCAAGATAAATATGCTACAGCACTCAAACATGGCAACAAAATACATGGCAGGGATCCACTCCTGATGCTTGACAAAATATGAACACTGAGCTACGGCTAATTCACTCATTAAAAGGTTTAAACAAGCATGGCAAAAGTGCAAAAGATAACAGGTTTCAGACTTGGTGAAATTAACAGCATGTCAGGAATTTATCATCAGGAAGCAAACTTTAGAGCATGAAAACTACATGCTACAGGAACATATCATGGCAAATCAAGGCATGGTATGAAGCTACTCAAAGTATACAACAAAAGTCCCTTAGTGACCATCAGCCAAAAGGGATCGGAAAATACAATTGCAAGCATGTGAACATAGCAAAAACATAAACAGATTCAGACTTAGTGAAAAACTGGAGCATGCAAAACAGATAACGAGTAGGCATGTTTACGAGCTCGATGCACTCACTACTAGGAATTTCATAACAAACTAAGCATACACCCAGCAAATAGACATGGCATAGAAGCTAGACATGACAAGAACAACAAGATAGCATGCACGGATCAACAACAACAAGCTCGGCAAAATTGCTAAACATGTTAACAATCTGCCAGGAACATTTTATAGCAAAAGTAGAGCTTGATTGACTCAAGCTAGGGTGCTCCATAATTTCAAACAAAGACATGGATGGATAGAGCACCACAATATCTACAAAACATCCTTACTGATCATGCTCAAAACATGCACGGATCACTCGGTATCAACCTGAACATATGGCATAAAAATAAGGACAGGGCAGAGACTTAGAATATTTCTAAGTCCCTGAAATCAGCAACATTGAGTAAGCTACTTTGCATGCTTGTGCTAGTCACCACGAAGATCACAAAAATACATGGCATACACCCCTGTAAAGATAACATGGCATATTTCAAAACACATGTAGAGCTCAGGATCATAGCATGCACACATTAAACATGGCAAAAATGACAAAAGGGCATTTGTTGAAATAGATCTGAAACAATCCTCACATAGCCCTCTTCCAACAGCATTTCGTGCATCAAGATGAGCTCAACTGAAAATGATGCAATGAGATGAAATGATGTACTCGTCGAGACAAACATTTTGATATGCTACACACGCGAATCGGAGCCACGGATGCGGAGTTATGATGCGATGAAAAATGCTAAAAATTATGCAGATCTGGGGACTTGGTGAAAAAAACACCCGACCGTAGAATAGCTATATGACGCATGTGCGAGAAAATGGACGGGACTGCTCACCCATGGGCTCGGCCCAAGTGCAGAGGAGGCGAGGCAGGCCGATGCTGGAGATGGGCCCACTGCGATACCGGTTGGGCTGGGCCGGCTCGGTCGCGGCTGGGACGAGCGCGGGCCCACGTGAGGGGAGCTCCTTTCCTACCTCCTGTCGAGGCCGAGGCGAGGCACGGCGAGCGGCGGCGGGCCCGATGTGCTCCGGCGAGGAGGAACGGCGCAGCGCAGAGGGAGTCGGGGCGGGGCGCCCAGATCCGAGGTGGAGGAGCCCGGGGGAGGCGGATCCGGTCACCGGGATCCATATCCAAGCGACGGCGACGATGGCCGGTGAAGTCCGGCGAGTGGGCGTGGCGGCGCCGGCGAACGGGCGTCGCGCGGAGCCGCGGTGGAGCGGGCGGCACGCGGCGCGCAGGAGCCGTGCCGGGGAGGGCCGAGCGCGGGCCGCGGTGGCGCGCGGGACGCTCGGATGAGGTGGCGGCGCGTGATTGGATGCGGTAGGCGGCGGTGATGACGTGGCGCAAAGGGATTGGCTGGAGTGAGGTGGAGGGCGGACATGTCCGGAGGTGGAAGAAATGTCCGGTGCACGCGGAGGAGGAGGTTAGGGTTTGATCTACGCGGAATTTCGGAGGAGGGCACAAATATATAGGTAGAGGGAGCTAGGAGAGTCCAAATGAGGTGCGGTTTTCGGCCACGCGATCGTGATCGAACGACCAAGAGGATGGAGGAGGTTTTGGTGGGTTTTGGGCCACTTTGGAGGGGTGTTGGGCTGCAAGACACACGAGGCCTTTTCGGTCCCTCGGTTAACCGTTGGAGTATCAAACGAAGTCCAAATGGCACGAAACTTGACAGGCGGTCTACCGGTAGTAAACCAAGGCCGCATGACAAATCTCAGTCCAATCCGAAAACGTTTAACACCCTCACACGAAAAGAGGTAGAAAGGGACACCAGGTGACATAGGAGCGCCGAATTGCAAAACGGACAACGGGGAAAATGCTCGGATGCATGAGACGAACACGTATGCAAATGCAATGCACATGATGACATGATATGCAATGCATGACACGCAAGCACATGACAAGGCAACAACGGCGAATAACTGGAAGACACCTGGCACATCGGTCTCGGGTCGTTACATTATTACACATCGAAGAACACCACGCTTAAGAGAAACAAGTTCGTTTTACATGAAAGTAACATCAGGCTACATGAAAGTAATTGAAAGGGTGTTACTTACCAAAGCTCGTTTTACAGGTTCGGTGCAGCTCCTCTTTAACTTGCCACGCTCCTTGAAGATGTCCCGAATATCCCGTGTTTGATCTTCATTGCTCCTCTACATGTTCGCACTCGTGGTTTTAAAATCTCAACATGGCAAGAAAAATATACTACTAGTAATACTCGCGCATCTTGTGGGCAACATTAAAGCACTCGTCTGCCATGTTAGAGCATCTCCAACAAGATAAACTACTCATACAAATGCATCTTGATGCGTGCAACGCATGGGCATTTTGCTAGTTCTAAAAATCTTTCCATCATTTGCCACACTACTGGTTGCAGACGAAAAACCTACCCAAGCACAGCGTGATACAGGAGCGACACACAATTACAAGCTGATATTCTGTTGGACAATGGAGGCTATAACCAATTACTTTTACGGGAACAATAGCACCCAGGAAATTTGAAGGGTAGGTATGAACAAAATTGGAACTGCACATGTACTGCTAAGTGATTCAATACACACATTACCAATCAAGGAGGAGAACGATTGTCACGGCGGCCTCTGTGAGTCATGGTCGGCAATGGGAGTCAGTTCATTGTCCACGACAGTGGTACTTCTGCGCTTGGCGTCAACTTCCGGGAAGCAGATATGAGACCGTGGAAGACGACGGCGGGGAAGTGGCTCCATGTACGACGACGACCGTGGACCGGCTCTAGTGCGGCATACGAGGTCGTCGATTAGGCAGATGCGCTGTGGTGGATGAGTGCGCCGATGTAAAGGGGAGGAGCACGAAGGCTACAGTGCCGTGGAGAAGTCTATTTTGCAGTGGGGATAGAAATTGGGGAGTATTCAGGTGTACTACTCTGGGTGCCAGGGTGGGGTTGGCTGGGTAGGGTGAACCTGAAGTTACGAAAACAGCCCCCTACCAAGCGTCATCCGTAGGCCTGTTCCGAAGGCTATGATGATAACTTCCCACTGCTTGAATCAGGGTCGCGGGAGATTTTCCCGTCGACCTCAAAATTTTGTGACACTTGACTCCCCATGTGGCGTGTTGAGTCATTCGGCTAAGCAACTAGCGAGTAGTAGTAGTAAACTCTGCATATTAAGTTTGACCGAAGTCAAACTTCCTAAAGTTTGACCAAGTTTATAGAAAAATATAAACATTTACCATAACAAATATGTATGATGTGAAAGTACATTCAATAATGAATCTAATGGTATTTATTTGTTATTGTATATGTTAATATTTTTTGTTATAAGCTTTCTGAGAGTTTACAAAACTTGACTTTGACCAATGCTAATACGCGGACTTAAATAAAAACGGAGGGAGTACACATTTGTTTTCTTAGTTTGTAGTGAACTAATAAATATATTAGGCTATTGACTTTGAATGTAATGGTCTATACAATTCAATAGTTACAATCATTGTTGAATCCCAAGATGTATACAAGGTCTATAGTACTTCACAACATGCTCAAACTCACATAATCCCAGTCAAATGAGAATCTAAATGCATTTCATAGTTATTACTTTGTAGGATGCAACAAGAACAACCATAACTCTACATCAGCCATTATAGAAGCAACACTTTGACATATCCCAATGTGCGAATGAAACATGCAGAGAGAGCTTTTGAAGATGGAGCAGATAGGGCGGGAAAGATTATATGTATGTGGACGAGAGAGCAGGAGACAAACCTAACGAGACAGAGAGAGAGAGATAGAGAGAGAAAGAGAGAGGAAGAAGTTAGGTCTATGAGAAAGATGCATACATGTAATATACATGAGATGCGTGTGCATTTGGATTCCGTATACGTGGAAGGAGAAGAGACAACATGTTTGATGAGAGAGCAGGAAAACATGGACGAGAGGGGAAGGATCTCGTGGGTTGAGGGATTGACAATTTTGTGCGGGGGAGAGAGGGATTGGTAATTTTGTGCAAGAGAGAGAGAGAGGGTGGGGGGAGGAGTCAGTCAGCCGTCATCACATCACCCTGCTTCCAAATGACCCCGCATTCTCTAGCACGGTGTGGTCGCCGTCTTCGATCTGCTCGTTTCCCTCTTTGAATATTGAGGTGTTGTGCATGTTGGGGTGCAAAGAAGCACAAGCGAGAGTGGTTGCCGTATAACCTTGGATGGGGATGAATTGTGTGCTCGGGGGAGTGTGTGTGTGTGTGTGTTGTGCTGCGTGTCTCTCTCTCTCTCTCTGTGTGTGTGTGTGTGTGTGTCAGATATTGAGAGAAAACAAACCTGAGGAGAGAAATGGGTATTCACGAAGAGATTGTGCGGGCCTTGAGGTGGGCAGGGGCCGGGTGAGGGTGTCAAAATGTGCGCGTTGATGCATGTGTTGCATGCGACCGTGCGAGGGACGGACGAGTCGAGAGAGATGGTTGTTGTGTTACGGATGCTCCTCTCTCTATCTCTCTCTCTCCCTCTCTCTCTCTCACACACACGCACACACACAAGTAAACTAGAAGACCGTTCTCTCATGTATACACAACGTATCGGCATCTGTCTATGTCTCACTCATGCACGATCATTTGCACATTCACACCTCTCTATGTCTGTATCCGCACACCGTCTCCACATTGCCCTTCCACCACAACACACATATGGACACATACACACGTTCTCTCTCAGTTACACACACAAAATCAGTATTAAAAAAACTAGGGCGCACGGCTAATCAAAGGACGTTCCCCAAATCCAAATAAACACGAACTGGAGCTAAATTCAAATATAGGGAAATATTGCAGCGTCAAGAACTTTCACAGGAAAAAAAGTTGAGTAATATTCTAGGATTTTTTTCACACACACAAAAAGGTTCGGTGGATGTCCTTCGAGCGCGACACGGTGACGCACCGTTCGATCGACCGCGCGGTCGCGGTTCACGCGCTTGCACAGGATTCCATATCGTGGCCGTGGTACTAAGGCTGGTCACAATGGGCAAGAACATAAGCTAGTAACTAATAAAAGCGCTGCCTAAGTCTAATGTTTACGTGTACTAGTACGGTTTTCTTTTAAGTTTGACCAACCTTATATATAAAACTAAAGTAAGCTCCCTCACGCGCACTCATCAATATGCCACCGCCGCCGTTGCGCATGCCGGCGCCCGCCTGCTCTGGCCAACAATTTCTTGCCCATCACCGCCATGTCGCCGCCATCCCTGTGCCATGAAGCCGAAGGCTCACCCGCTCACGTCGTCTGCAGTCCCTCATCGCCATGCTGCCGCGCTGCCAAGCACGCGAGCAGCTGGTGGAGCCGCATCTATGCATGTAGCATACGAAGAGGAGGACGAGCGCGTGCTCCAGCACGCCGGCGAGGAGGAACTAGCGTGTCATTGTCGTCTCCGCCCGCGCGGAGGAGGCGCGCATGGTGGCTGTCGCGGCGGAAGCTGGTCGCGTGCGCGTCGAGCCCGCAAACCGGGTACAGACGTGGAATCTACCTTCGAGACCTTGAATGCCACGTGCATCCTGCAATCTGAAGGAGCAATTTGGGTCAGTCGACTCATGTGAGCCGTTTGATGCAACATGGATGGCTAGAAGGGCTTCTTCCACCTCTTCTGCCGTCTTCTTCCTTCGCTCTATCGAACTTCTTTCACAAATTGACTGACCCAAATTATACTACTAGTACGAACGTATTAAGTACATTAGGAACACGAAGATACGAGCAGTAGTACCAACTGCAAGAAGAACAGTAGTAAGACATAGTACTAGTACTACTGTACGTACTAAAGAGTTCAAATAACAAGAAAGAACATAAACATAGTTCTACTGGGGCCTCAGCACAACACACCCTTGAAAATAAACCAATAAGCAACTAGTCTTCTTGACACTGCAGTAGAACCAGCATGAGCGACGGCACTGCCACCTACTTGGAGTCTGAGTCCACGTCCTTGACTTCGTCCTCGTCCCTCTTCCTCTTCCTCTTCGCCGACGCTTCTTTGCTTGAACCGGACACTGGGCTCTGCTTCTTCATCCAACCCTTGTAGATATTTAAACAAAGGTAGGCATCCATTGCTGCGTACAGGATGTGATCTTCATCTAATGTCTTCGACTCCCATGCATGATGAAACTCGTGATGAGGTTTCTTCAGTTTATCGTACGAAGGATCAATCATGACTGCTGGCAGGGTCAGCATTGAAGGTTGAGAGGAGGACACCAGGCTTGCCTTTTGAAGATCGAAGGGCTGGCCTACAACAAGACCTATCCGACACAGGACGTCACTGTCGTTCTTAAAGCCTACAGTAATGAATTTCACTCTTTTGTCCTTGAGGAAGTTCTTAAAATCCTGGCACTCAACGTCGGCATGGCATATGTGGTAGACCAAGCAAACGTTATGTACGCAAACCTGGATCACGGCGGGCTTCTTCCTCTCTTCGTCCTTTAGATCCTTCTCTCGTCCCAGGACTGTGGTGTACTCAACATCTAGCCCAGCGACCCACTCATCCGTTGAACTGTTGAACATGCGTAGGAAGCGAGCAAGCCATGCTTTCACCATCTTGGATCCACGTGTGTAGATGACGATGAACTGATCGCCGGTGATGGCTCTAACCTGGTACTCAGCGGCGACCATGGAGATTTGGGAGGCCATGGATTTTGGAGGAGGGTTAGGAGAAGTTGAACTGTTGTACCCCGCAAAAAAAACTGGGAGCGAACTAATGTGAAAGGACGGGATGATTGGGAGCGAACTGTTGTAAGGTAGAAGACGAGGACAAGCAGGGCGTGCGAACGGCGTGGGGTTGCTGGCTTGCCCGGTGGATAAACGGCTGCAAGCCCCCAAAGAGTTCTCGAGAACTATGCGGGACCCACTAGATGTCATGTCTACTAGACCCATATCATAGGCCTGACGGTATAGCTTCTGCCTGTTCGCATGCCATGCTGGCGCGTGGATGTAACTTCACTTAATTCCGTCAAATGTCGCGCCTCCCACGACCTTCGCCTCCCTCGCGCGGTCGCGCTCTTTGAGACTTCGACCGACTATAAATGAGGAATTTTTTGCCTTTTTTAGACAAGCAATTTTTTTTGCCTACTCCGCATGCATGATACTCCCTCTGGTCCTTTTTACTCCCGTCAACCGTTTGCAAAGTGTTTGACCAAATTTATACTTTTTTTGAACACCACCTTATATTAATTAACCAGCCACACCAGTACACTCATTCGATACAATATTCACCACACAGGGTGGTACGTTATTTACAAGAATACCATCTAATCTATTGTCAAAGCTATACTTAGCAATTAAGTGTGCCACCTTATTGGCCGAACGGCTAATCTTTGACAATTGAAGATTGTTGATCAACTTCGAGATGCTCAACGCTTTCATCTTCAGGTCACGCATAGCAGACCTGTCAACGCTTTGACAGGCATCAATGAAATCCCACGACCAAATTTATACTAAAAATATCAATATCTACAATACTCCCAAAACACTTAGGCGCGGTGCATTAACTTCTACCTCGTTTCTTGTTTCTTGACATATCAACCAATAGGAGATGTGGGTGTGCATGCTTTTAATGACTTGAGACTACCAAACACGACATGCAGTGGTTAGTTCATTGCATGCAATGCTATTAATTAGCAAATAAACATTAAGATCTCTCGTTTTCCCCTCCTCCTTGGTCACAGTGCACAATCTAAGATGACTTGCTCACCTAGACGGAGGGAGTACTGATTATAATGAGTACTCCCTCCTTCCATCTATATAGGGCCTAATGCGTTTTTCAAGACCGCCTTTGACTATTGATAAAATTAATACTACATGACATGCATAATGTGAAAATTATATCATTGAAAGCTCCTTTCACATACGAATTTGATGATGTGCTTTGTGTAAGTTGCATGTCATATATTATTGCTCTAACATTTGGTCAAAGTTAGCCTCGAAAAACGCATTAGGCCCTATATAGATGGAAGGAGGGAGTATAAGAACTACGTTTTATAATGAGTGTAAAAATATTGATTTGACATTGTGAATGTTGACACATTGTGGAATAGTTTTTGAAGTCTGCAAAAGTACTCAACTAGTGCTGTCGTTCTCCACAAAAAATGTGTTTACCAATGCATGCATGAACTCTAGTTACTCTAACCCCCCTCTCTTCTTTAATTCTTTGCCACATCAGCATGTTTGCTATTCCCGTGTGCATGATACCAGCTAAGATACCACCATTATGGCCAGCCTTAATCATCGCATGCAATAATTTAGTGCACCTTGAAATATGAACATGTGTGGGGCGTGTTTGTTTTTAATGACTTGAGACTATACCTAGCCCGGCATGCAAGATGACTTATTATGCACCGTTCCCCATACCTGCAGGAAGCCCGTTCGTCTCCAAATTTTTTCCTCTCCATGTGTGGAAACAATATGCCTGCCAAACTCTCCTTCTCCCTCCGGCGGTCCCACCACTCCACCCCGTGTGAAAAAATCTGCATGCATGACTCTCCTCCCCCCACGCTCGTCCAATCCGTTGTGACCAGCAATATTTCCACCCCTTCGCTCCCCCGTAATTTACTCCAAAAAATATGCCCACGTAGCTGTTACTTAACTGCAGGTGCATTCGGTCACTGACATATGGGCCCAACATGGGTCTGGCCCACATGTCAGTGACACAACTGGACCGGGAGTTAAGTCAGCGCAGCTCAGTCCATATCTTACGTAGGTGTGCCATTGCTCGCTATAAATACTATGCCTCCCACGACATCGCTATATCCTCCCCCTCACGTTCACGTTCATCGCTATCTCCTCCCCCTCCCTCTCACGTCGACCACCATGGCATCACCCCTCCCAAGCCCTAGGAGCCCCTCGCTGCACTGCGCGGACGGTCACGCGTCGCCATTCCGTTCCTTGCCGCCACTAGTCGAGGATGACGCGTCGGTGTTCCGCTCCTCGCCGCTACGCGACGCGTCGCCATTCCGTTCCTCGCTTCCACTAGTCAAGGAGGACGTGTCGGTGTTCCGCTCCTCGCCACGACGCGTCGAGATGGACGCGTCGGTGTTACCAATCTCGCCAGCACGCGTGCCGGAGGACGCGTCGGCTCCCCGCTACAAGGAGAATGCCGCGCCGCCCGCCGAGCCCCCAGCCTTGAGGAGCTTTGGAAAGGAATGGATGTCGCCTTGTGGGAGGCTTTGCCTCCAGCAGAGTGCGCCAAAATAGAGGCGGAGAAGAAGGCCGAGGAAGAGAAGCACACCGCGGAACAAGCTGCATGGGAGGCCTATGTCGCGTCCGAGAGAGTCAGGCAATTGGCTCTTTGGCAGAAGGCTCGTGCGAGGGCCGTGAGGGTGGCGGAGGACGCCCGTGCCGACGCCCTGAGTGCAGTCGGGCCCAAGCGCCTCATCTACGCTTGGCGGTACGTGGACCGGGTGCACGCTTCCAGCAAGGACAAGTACCTGTTGGCGCCGGATCACCACACCGGTGAGATCGCGCTCGCCCGCCGGCAAGCCGCCAATCAGCACCTTGCAAGTTGCGAGGCTGAGGAAGAGGCGTTGTGTCGGCGTGCTGGGAAACGGCCGCGCACCAGGGCACTCGTGGTGCGCCGCAAGCGCTCCTGCGAGCGCCGTGGCTTTTAGGAGGAGTATAATTTTTGTTTCGTAAGGCGATCTCATTAGTTTTGGGACGCAAATGATAAATCCCGAACGTTCAGGAATTTTTAGCGTCCTTAATTAAGTATGTAAAAGGGAAAGTTTGGAAACCTTGTGTATTCGTACGCATTTTGCAAGTACGTGCATATAGCACAAACTTTACTATATACTATCGCAGGAAAAGAATTCTATGAGACCAGGTCTCACGCGAGACCCATCCTGATGGATCACATGTGACATTCACAAATCACAAAGCATCCCCCACCCCCACTTAAAATCAGGGGGGAGAGATTAGATGCTTTGTGATTTGTGAATGCCACGTGTCATCCATCAGGACGGGTCTCACCTGCTAACCGTGAGACCTGGTCTCATATAATTTTTTTCCACTATCGCACTACACGTCTCTCTCGATATATGCTTGCAGACTGTGCTACTCCCTCCGTCCAGGTCAATAAGTCATCTTCGGTTGTGCACCGTGACCAAGAAGGAGGGAAGACTTATACACCTAGACGGAGGGAGTACTACTATTACTTATGTACGTGCAAATGCACGTTTTAACATTACGATGCGGTTTTTGTAAAAGTAGAAAAACAACACTAGTCAAGCTTGTGAAACGATTCAATGCAAAACAAATGCAAAAATGCTCGTTTGATTGTTTACTTTTAGCTTCCTTCTCTGTGGTTATTTCTCTGTCGTACTTTGTACGGAGTATCTCACTGGTTGGAAAGGCATGCAAATTCCCAAACCGCTTCCTACACCCTGTATCTCACTGGTTGCCGACGTTGACGTTGTCGCCCATGTCGTCGAGGATGAGGTTGCCGAGGTCGGGGAAGAAGTCCTCGTTCGTAACTAATCGTGTGGACTAGCATAGTAGTAGGATACAGAGTAGAAACATGAATTTTACCACGATTTCGAACAGGAAGGACAGAAACACATACTGTGCAACGGGAGCAGCACCGTTGGTGTTGAGGTTGTCGCCCATGTCCAAACACCACGTAGACACGGTCTTTGAGCACGGTTCGTAGTCGTTCCACGCTCGGGCATTGAAGTTTGTAACTATTTTAGATTAGAATATACTACTCCTCCGGTGCTAGTAGTAGAGCAGAGTCCTACTCTACTACTCTACTCAAGCAAGTTAGGGCATAGCATTGTAGGGAGTACCAGTACTGTGATCACTCAAGCAAGTTGTCTGGCATCGACATGACCCTACGCTGCTGGTATGTGTCTCGTAAGTCAAGCGGCGTGCTGTAGTCATCATCACCTGTCCACTTCCCGCAGCACATATTCGCTTCTCCATCTTTGTCCGCACATAATCTCGTCCAATCTTCCATCCCCGCTAAGGCGCCTCCCCCCTCGTCCGAAACCCAAGCACTAACAATGGCAGAACCGAGCAGCGTCCGCCGAAAGAGTGGCTGGAATTCGCTCCCCACAGAGGTAATCAAGCTCATTGTTTCGCGTGTGGACAATCTCAGTACCATGCCGCTCGCCGCGTGCTCGTCGAGGCTGTACCGTTTACTCAAAGCCCTCAGGCCGGAGCTTTTTAAGCCAGCTCCTTGCTTCTGATGCCGCCTGATCTTCAGAAACGGCGTGTCACGCAGCATAACGATCATAGGGTGGCGAGCATCAACCCCCTTGACTGCAATCCGATCCCCGTCAGCCTCAACTACATTAACGATATGTACTGGGTCGGCATGAACACGTCTTGGATGCTGCTCGTCGATGGTCACAGCAGCTGGATGCTCGTGGAGGTCTACACCCGGCGATTGATCCACCTTCCTTTGATTAACACTGCACTGCTTTGGCACCGCGGCCCAGAATACTCGGAATCTTACAGTAGCCAACATGATACCAAGTTTGATTTGCTCAAGGTTGTAATCTGCCAAGTGCCCACAAGATCTGCGAATTATAAAGACTTCAGGCTAATTGCGGTCTTCAACCGTGGTCTCGCCTATCTGACAGGTCACTGCAGTAAGTGGATAAATCTGCACGTCCATTGTAGGATCATACATCCTCCATGGTTCTCTGATGCCATTGAACACAAGGGCTTCATTTACGCTGTCGACTCCTTCTATGGCTGGACGTATTGCTGGCCTACTCCAGTCATCGCTACAAATGGCTGTTACAGCAGTATGTTACTTTCCTATGATATCATGATGGCTTGCTTATATTACTGTCAACATTTGCTGAAAAATATTCATGCTCATAACATGCTGTTCTTAAGATTGACTAAACCAAGAGCCCTTTTTTATTTGACTCCAACTTGATATGATGTTGTAGGCCGCCTGGTGTCCCTACCCTTCCTAATCCCAGAACCTTTCAAAGAAAAGCGGCATGGCAGTTGCAGGTGGTTCCTGGCTCGATCAGACGATGGCGAAAGATTGATGATCGTTCGCACGTACCGGACGTGTTGTTTCGCGGAATACAATCACAGTCACTGCAAGGTCTTTGAGCAGGATCCCAGCTTCTCTGGGCCTTCAGGAATTTTTGACTGGAGGCTGGTAAGTAGCCTTGGTACACGCTCTCTGTTTGTCGGACTGAATTATCCGATTAACCAGGAGATAACCGACGGCAAGGATCATGATGGCAGCGCGGTTTCGTTCATCAGGCAAAACTGTGTGTACACAGCGTACCATGCGTCTCTGCATGCACCATACCCTGATATGTGCCGCCACGCTCTGCAGCCCAAAGTAGGAGAGAGGGTCGCAAGTATCAGACTTCGACCTGCTGGCTGGAGTTTCCCCCGTCAGGCACCCATCTGGTTCAAGCCGTCAGCCAATCTCCATAGCTTAATAAATAGTAACGTCTAACTGAGCCAGTTAGTTAGATGCGTACACTTGGTGTAGTAGGATCTTTATTTAGTTTGATGCATACACTTGTTCTTTTTTGGTAGCCCTTTTGTAATGATGGCTGATGTTTGGTTTGGAAGAGAGAGCTGCGTCTTCACTCTTCTGGCCTGCTTACTGCTTCTGTTGCACCCCCAGCCCTGGTTGCTGCTGCTGCTGCTGTTTTCAATGTACAATCAGTAGTATATTTCGTCTGTTGGTTGAATAAATGTGTTGTTAGAACGACAAACACAATGTTTTGGAAGTCGTTGCACGGTTCGATCCTTTAGTGCCCCGTACCGTACGTAGCGCATACTATTTATCGTACGGAACACATTTTTTTTGAAACTCGGAACACATTTTCCACTTGTTGATAACATGCAGCCCACTGATGAAGGCCCAATAGAGAAGCCCATAATTAACTGGAAGGGAGGCTCTCACATGAATCCGGCCCAGGTACATGCTCATGGTCCCCTAAACATAAATAAGTAAATAAATAAATAAATAAAGCTAAATGCTCATGCACCAGTTCTTTGGGAAAATAGGTAGCCCAGTATTTCTTTTTGAAGAATACCCAAGCTAGGCCTATTTGTTTTCTCCGAATTACTGGGCTGCAAATCTTTCAAGACGAGGAGGGATGCATTCCGGCCTGGCTTAAGAGTATGGTCAATGTCTGTTAAAAGTAATATCAAAAGGGGTTGAAAATTCCAAAAAAATTATAGCAAATGGGATATAAGTTTCTTTTTTTGTTTTTGTTCTTCACTGATATCTTATACGTATTTCATTGGATTTAACATGACATAGTACTAATTTATTTTTAAATTTGTTTTAGTATGGCTATTAATTTTTGGATTATGAATATTTCGTTCCCCAGCAAAAATGTGCGAATTTTCAAAATTTCCCACATATTTAGTTAAGTTTTTTGACCCTGGTACTGACCAGAAAATGGCCAGCAATTCTAAAAATGGAAAACGGGCTGCAATAAATTCCATATGAATTAGAAAATGAGTAAAATTATAAAAATAATAGCAAATGGGCTGTACACGCCACAGATTTCGAGGCTGACTTGTTTACTCAAGGCTTTGTCAGTGAACACACGATTCTAGCAGCAGTTAGTGTTGGATGTCCATCCAACGGCCGACATGCTTCTTCAGTCTCTGATCTTCCTGCTCCAGCCGCCTAAACTAGCGCCGGCGGGACTGCCTGCTCCCTCCTCTTGTGGCCCGCTGTGATGCCGCGCAGGCTTCCCCGGCCCACCCTACTCCCTCCGCTGGCCTGGCCGCACGCAATCAACTGCCTCCTTATTACGCGAAAAAATGATTCCTCCCACTGACATCTGGGGCGCATCAGTTGGGAGGCTGACCTATGGGCCTACTAAGTTGACGCGTACGCATGGCTTGTCAACTTAGTCAGCAAATGATTCTAGCAGCAGTAACCATTGGATTTGAATCGAACGGTCCTGGTGCTTCTTCAATCGCTGCTCTTCTCTCACCAGCCGCCCAAACCAGCGCCGGGGAGACCGCCTGCTCCTGCCTCTAGTGGCCGGCTGTGCTGCCGATGAGGCCTCATCGCCGCCTACTACTCCCACCGCTAGCCAGGCCCTGCGGCGACGGCAACCTCACACCGCAGCCGAACCAGTGAACCCTCGTACTCCTCTCCGCGTAGGCATCCACTACCGCGTCTTCCCCGGCTCCGCGTCGTCCCCTTCCTAGGCCTCGCCGTCGTCCACCGCCTTGGTGCTCTTGGCGCGGCGTGGTCAACATGGTCAACGACATTCCATCAGAAGAGTACTGTACGTGGAGAGGCTGATAGCTGGGTCCACGGCCACAACCCAGTTTTTTTGTGATTTGCCAAGTAAGTCGCTTTGTCAGGCCTGTTGGGCAGCAAATCTTTCAAGACGAGGAGAGCTTTCATTCGGCTGGCCGAGAAAATGGCCCATCAGTAATGCTAACAAAAAGAATATGGGCTCCAAAAAAACCTTAATAATTAGCAAATGGGCTGTAAATTATTAGAAATAATGGCAGATGGGTTGTATGCTGTTTTCCACAGATTTGAGGCTTTCCTAAAAAAAGGTTGACGCACAAGCAATGACTGTTGGATGGCCATCCAACGACCGTAGTGCTTCTTCAATCTCCGCTCTTCCTGCTCGAGCCATTCAAACAGGCGCTGGCGGGACTGCCTGCTCCCTCCTCCTCGCGGCCGGCTCTACTGCCGCGCAGGCGTCACCGCCCCATTGTACTCCCAACGCTGGCCTAGCCATCCCTCTACTCACCCACACCTGCTGTTATTCTCCGACGACGGCAGACGAACCAGTAAACCCTCGTACAGTCGTACTCCCCTCCACGTGGGAAACAACTGCCAAGTCTTCCCTGCCTCTGTGTCGTTCCCTTCCTAGGCCTCGCTGTCGTCCACCGCCCTGGTGCTCTCGGCGCGGCCTGGTCAACGTGGTCAACGACCGACATGCTTCTGAAGTGGACTTTATGTGGAGAGGCCGACAGCTGGGTCCAGGGCCGTACGCAAGGAAATGCCTCCTTATTACGCGCAAACTAATGATTCCTCCACCTGACATCAGGGACCCACCGAAAGGGCCTCTGTATTTCGCGAAAAAACATTACCGCCGCTGACAGCTCAGACCCACCAGCTATATCTTCTCACGCAAGGAAGTGCCTCCTTATTACGCACAAAAAATGAATACTCCCCCTGTTAGCTGGGACCCATTATAGTGGCAGGCTGACTTGTGGGCCTACTAAGTTGATTGGGACGGAGGGCTTTGTCAACTTAGTCAATATGCACGATTCTAGCTCCAGTGACCGTACGATGTCCATCCAACAGCCGTAGTGCTTCTTCAACCTCTGGTTTTCTTGCTCCAGCCGCCCAAACCAGCGCCAGTCGTGACTCATGCTCCTGCCTCCCGTTGCCGGCTGCGATGCGGCGGAGGCCTCACCGCCCCCTGCTACTCCCACCGCTGGCCAGGCCATCCCTCTACTCACCCACACCCCCTGTTATTCTGCGGCGACGGCAGCCTCACACCGCAGTGAACCAGTGAACCCTCGTACTCCTCTACGCGTGGGCATCCACTGCCGTGTCTTCCCCGGCTCCGCGTCGTCCCCTTCCTAGGCCTCGCCGTCGTCCACCGCCCTGGTACTCTCGGCACGGTGTGGTCAACGTGGTCAAGGAACGGCTTCCATCGGACGTGGACTGTACGTGGAGAGGCTGACAGCTGGGTCCACGGCCGCAGCAAGGAAGTGTCTCCTTATTACGTGCAAAATAATTATTCCTCCACCTGACAGCGGGACCCACTGGATGGGCCACCGTATTTCTCCCCCCTGACTGCTGGGACCCACCAGCTACATCTTCGCACGCAAGGAAGTGCCTGACAATCGGGACCCACCTGGTCGAAGCGTACGTAGCGTTGTCATTCTGGTCACGAACGTGTACGTACATATATACTGGTCGATGTAGAGGCGCGCACGTGTCGTAGTAGAGGTGGCCAGGGTGCAAGAAAGAAAATACGGCCACGTATGTGTACATACGGGCGGGGTCTCGAACGCCTACTTGCGCATACGTACGGCCAGGGCTCGTGTACATGGCTGAGTCGGAACGGAGAAACAGCGTCGTTGTCATGTTCATCGGGAGGCAACAGAATGTGTCGTGTTCATGGGGAGGCAACGGAATGCGTCGTGTTCATTGGGAGGGCTTGGACGGAACATGCGATGGAAACGAGGCCTGGCGTATTGCAGAATGGAGGAAACGGCCTTGTGTTCGACCGGCCACATTCGAAACGGGATCCTGTTCATCGGGAGGGGTCTGGCGTACCACAAAACGGAGGAAACGGACCTCCTACGGTCAAAACGGGGGTCTTGTTGATCGGGAGTGGTGTGGCGTACCGCAAAACGGAGGAAACGGACTTGTGTTGGAGCGCTATGGTCGAAACGGGGGTTCATCGGGAGGGGTGTGGCGTACCGCAAAACGGGACTCCACGGGATACTATTCATCTCCACCGTCGACCCCCTCTAGCCTCTACGAGCTACTGTTCATCCACGGGCTCCTGTTCATCCAGCCTCCACCGCGCGCTACTCCGCCGGCTACTGTTCAACCAGCCCTCTCCACGGGCTCCTGTTCAACCACCCCTCCACGGGCTACTGTTCATCCTGCCCTCCATCGTCTACTGTTCATCCAGCCCTCCACGGGGTGGTCCTGTTCATCCAGCCCTCCATGGGGTCCTGTTCATCCAGCCCCAACCGGCTCAATCGATTGGGGTCCTGTTCATCAAGAGGCAACACCACGAGGTCTTGTTCACCCACCCCCACCGGGAACTGTTCATCCACCCCCCCCCCCCCCCCCCCGCAATGCTCACTGTTCATCCAGAGGCAACATCGATCGGCTTCAGTTAGCAGCAGTAGCAAAGGAATCGCTCGATCGGGTTTAGTTAACAGCCATTGATCGATCGCTCGGGTTCAGTAACGCGTAGCCTAAAGTGCAATCGCTCGGGTTTAGTTAGAGCCCAACGCCTCGCTCGGGTTCAGTTAGAGCCAACGCCTCACACACGCGCGCGTATGTGTACGAGGGAAACGCGCATCGCTCGGCCCCCGACCTCCCACCGTAACTGGGAACTCCCCGAAATTTTCCTCGTCCTCGCTTCTACCACAGTTTTTTCCGTCATGGACGGCCCAAAGAATGTCATGCAACTGCGTCTCCGGACCGCCCAGGATGAAAAGCCCATTTTTCTGTCATGATTTTTTGTCATAGAAGTAGGATCCCACCACATCTATGATGATACCGGGGTTTGTCACAATTATCATCATAGAAGTGCCATATGTATGATAGAAAAAAAATTCGTTCGGCCCAAAATGTCACGGATGTGTCTTTTTTTTGTAGTGAATATTATTCATATCTATTTCAAAACCGAGCGCTGGCACCTCTACAAATCCCTGCTTCCCTCTGCGAAGGGCCTATCCATTTACTTTCATGTTGATTCATCATCCTCTTATTAAAAAGCACCAGTTGGAGAGCACTGCTATCATTTGCATCCATTACTATAAGTTCACATTGAGTATGACTTGAATGGATCTCTTTTACCATGAATTACAATGTCTAGTCAGTCCTTGATCTTTAAAGGTTCTCTGCATTTATGTTTTGCGGTCTCAGAAAGGGCTAGCGAGATGCCATCTTGCATATCATATCATGATTGTTTTGAGAAAGTGTTGTCATCCGAGATTTATTATTATTGCTCGCTAGTTGATTATGCCATAGAAATGAGTAAACATGAGACCTAAGTGTTATTGTGAATGGTTAGTTCCTAATCTTTGCTGAAAACCTGAATGCTGGCTTTACATATTTACAACAACAAGAGCAAATAGAGTTTGTAAAAGTTTTTCTTTATCACTTTCAGCTTATCAACTGAATTGCTTGAAGACAAGCAAAGGTTTAAGCTTGGGGGAGTTGATACGTCTCTGTCGTATCTACTTTTCCAAACACTTTTCCCCTTGTTTTGGACTCTAACTTGCATGATTTGAATGGAACTAACCCGGACTGACGATATTTACAACATAATTGCCATGGTGTTTTTTTGTGCAGAAATAGAAGTTCTCGGAATGACCTGAAAATCAACGGAGAATTATTTTGGAATATATAAAAAATACTAGAAGAAAGATCCACGTCAGGGGGGGCTCCACCTGTCCACGAGGGTGGGGGCGCGCCCCCTGCCTCGTGGGCCCCCTGATGCTCCACCGACCTCAACCCTGACTCCACATATTCACTTTCGGGGAGAAAAAACTCAGAGAGAAGGATTCATCGTGTTTTACGATACGGAGCTGCCGCCAAGCCCTAAACTCTCTTGGGAGGGCTGATCTGGAGTCCGTTCGGGGCTCCAGAGAGGGGAATCCATCGCCATCGTCATCATCAACCTTCCTCCATCACCAATTTCATGATGCTCACCGCCGTGCGTGAGTAATTCCATCGTAGGCTTGCTGGACGGTGATGGGTTGGATGAGATTTATCATGTAATCGAGTTAGTTTTGTTAGGGTTTGATCCCTAGTATCCACTATGTTCTGAGATTGATGTTGCTATGACTTTGCTATGCCTAATGCTTGTCACTAGGGCCCAAGTGCCATGACTTCATATGTGAACCTATTATTTTTTTCATCAATATATAAGAGTTCTTGATCATATCTTGCAAGTCTATAGTCACCTACTATGTGTTATGATCTAGCAACCCCGAAGTGACAATAATCGGGACCTCTCCTAGTGATGACCGTAGTTTGAGGAGTTCATGTGTTCACTATGTGTTAATGCTTTGGTCCGGTACTCTATTAAAAGGAGGCCTTAATATCCCTTGGTTTCCATTAGGACCCCGACAAAAGATGTCATGCAAGTTCTTTTCCATAAGCACGTATGACTATATTCGGAATACATGCCTACATTACATTGATGATCTGGAGCTAGTTCTGTGTCACCCTAGGTTATGACTGTTACGTGATCGATCGCATCAGACATGATTCTCCATCACCAATCCAATGCCTACGAGCTTTTCATCTATAGTTCTTCGCTTATTTACTTTTCCGTTGCTACTGTTACAATCACTAGAAAACCCAAAAATATTACTTTTGCTACCGTTACCTTTTGCCACCGTTACCACTACTATCATATTACTTTGCTACTAAATACCTTCCTGCAGATATTAAGTTTCCAGGTGTGGTTGAATTGACAACTCAGCTGCTAATACTTGAGAATATTCTTTGGCTCCCCTTGTGTTGAATCAATAAATTTGGGTTGAATACTCTACCCTTGAAAACTGTTGCGATCCCTTATACTTGTGGGTTATAACTCTCTCGTAAGTCTTCTGGCCTCCTCCCGAACCTTCTAGTGTCCCTTCTGGTCCAGAAAAATCACCGTAAAGTTTCATCGTGTTTGGACTTTGTGTGGTATTGATTTTCTAAAAGCCAAAAACAAGCAAAAAAGCAGCAACTGACACTGGGCACTGAGTTGATAGGTTAGTCTCCAAAAGAGATATAAAATAGCATAATAAAGCATATAAAGCATCCAAGATTGGTAATATAATAGCATGAAACAATAAAATTTGTACATGGAGACATAGCAGCATCCCCAAGCTTAATTCATGCTCGTCCTCGAGTACATAAATGATAAAAACGAAATTTTTGATGTTGAATGCTACCTACCATGTTTATCATGTAATCTCTTTATAGTATAAATATTGAGAAACGATGAAGTAATAATATCAACATAATAATATCCATGAATATAAGAAACATAATCATTACTTTTTCAAAAATATATGATCTTTAACGAACTTACCCCTGCTCATTTTATCATGTTAGCATGGCATGACTCCGCCTTCACCACATAAATATAAATCATGAGGACCCCGGTGTCAAACCAAGCAATTGGATCGTACTTCTAACATGCTTCAGCATTTTCAACTCCACATAGTACATGAGTGTGAGCCATAGATATAGCACTATATGTGGAATAGAATGCGGTGGTAGAGATCAATAAAGGAAATCAAAAAGGAAGAAAGCCTCGCATCAACTTAGCGGATCAACGGGTAATGGAGAGGCCCATCAATTGATATCAATGTGAGGAGTAGGGATTGCCATGCAACAGATGCACTAAGATCTATAAGTGTATGATAGCTCAATGGAAACTAAGTGGGTGCGCATCCAACTTGCTTGCTCATGAAGACATCGGGCATTTGAGGAAGCCCATCATCGAAATATACAAGCCAAGTTCTATAATGAAAAAATCCCACTAGTATATGAAAGTGATAGCTCAGGAGACTCTCTATATGAAGAACATGGTGCTACTCTGGAGCACAAGTGTGGTCAAAGGATACTAACATTGCCCCTTCTCTCTTTTCTCTCATTTTTGTTGGGCCCTTTTGGCCTCTCTTTTTTTCTTCTTCTTTTTATTTTATTTTTCATCGGAGTCTCATCCCGACTTGTGGGGGAATCATAGTCTCCATCATCCTTTCCTCACTGGTACAATGCTCTAATAATGATGATCATCACACTTTTATTTACTTACAACTCGATAACTAAAACAATATGACTCTATATGAATACCTTTGATGGTGTACCAGGATGTGTAATGATCTTGTGTAACATGTATAATAATGAAGCATAGTGGCTTTGCCACAAATATCATGTTAGCTCTATATGATCATGCAAAGCAATATGATGATGAATACACAAGACATGCGACAAAATGGTGGAAGTTGTGTGGCAATATATCTTGGAATGGTTATGGAAATTCCATGATAGGTAGGTGTGATGGCTATTTTGAGGAAGATATAAGGAGGCTTATGTGTCATGGAGCGTATCACATGGATGCATCGGCGAAGTTTGCACCAACTCTTAAGGTGAGAAAGGGCAATGCATGGTACTGATATGTCTCCAACGTATCTATAATTTTTTTATTGTTTCATGTTGTTATATTATCAATCTTGGATACTTTATATGACTTTTTGTGCTATTTTAAATCATTTTTGGGACTAACTCTTAACCCAGTGCCTAGTGCCAGTTGTTGTTCTCTGCTTGGTTTTGGTTTTCTAGAAAATCAATACCATACGGATTCCAAACTCTATGAAACTTTTTGATGACTTTTTCTGGATAAGAGAGACCCTGGAAGCTTCGGGAGGAGACCAGATGGCAATCAAGGAGACGACAAGCCTACAAAGCGCGTCGTGTTACCTTGTGGGCCCCATGAGGCTTCGTCTTACCTAATTCCAACTCTATAATTTCTCAATTATTGGGAAACCAATAGAGAGCTACATGTAACCCTTCTTCTGTCGCCACAAGTTTCTGTTCTTCTGCGATACCATCTGGAGGCCTTTTCTGATACTCTGCTAGAATGGGAATCGATCACGGAGGGCTTCTACATCATCCTTGTTGCCTTCTGATGATGCGTGAGTAGTTCACCACAGACCTATGGGTCCATATCTAGTAGCTAGATGGCTTCTTCTCTCCCATTTATCTTCAATACAATGTTCTTCTCGATGTTCTTGGATTTCTATTCGATGTAATCTTCTTTTGTGGTGTGTTTGTTGGGATCCAATGAATTGTGAGTTTATGATCTGAATAGAGAAGTAATTGAGTCTTTTCTGAACTTTATTATTGAAAGAACATGTGGTTCCCCCATGTTTGGTTTTGGTAATTGATGGAAATCTCTATGGACTGATGGTTTCCTTGATTTATATTTGAAGGGTTTGTCCATAGGTTTTTCTTGAAGTCCATGTGTTAGTTTCAAGGAGTTTATGAGATGACCAAGGTGCTATTCAAGAAATTATCGAAAGATTGGTCATGTATAATTCATGATACAAGGTTGATCAAGACTAAGTCAAAGAGTGAATCAGGTTGGTCAACACACAAAGCATATCAGATGTGCCGAGAGGGATCAAATGATCACATGGTATTGTCCATTACGCTTTGTGTACTAACCCATCGTCTATGTGGGAGTTCTATGTGGGGTTAGGTGAGATGTCCATTTTGCATCATGCTTTTATATTCATATTTATTGCATTATGGGCTGTTATTACACATTATGGTACAATACTTATGCCTTTTCTATCTTATTTTACAAGGTTTACATGAAGAGGGAGAATGCCGGCAGCTGGAATTCTAGAGCAGAAAGGGTACAAATCTGACAGACCTATTCTGCACAACTCCAAAAGTCCTGAAAATTTCCGGAGAATTATTTTGCAATATATAAACAATATAGGGTGAAGAAAATACCACAGGGGACCCACTAGGAGGCCACAAGCCTGGGGGGCGCGCCCCTGTGGCTTGTGGGCCCCCTGGTAGGCCTCCGGTGCCCATCTTCTGCTATATGATCTCTTTTGACCTGGAAAAAATCATGAGGAATCTTTCGGGACGAAGTGCCACCGTCTTGAGGTGGAACCTGGGCAGAAGCAATCTAGGGCTCCGTTGGAGCTGTTCTCCTGGGGAAACTTCCCTCCCAGAGGGGAATATCATCGTCATCGTCATCACCAACGATCCTCTCATCAAGAGGGGATCAATCTCCATTAACATCTTCACCAGCACCATCTCCTCTCAAACCCTAGTTCATCTCTTGTATCCGATCTTTGTCTCAAAACCTAAGATTGTTGGTACCTATGGGTTGCTAGTAGTGTTGATTACTCCTTGTAGTTGATGCTAGTTGGTTTACTCGGTGGAAGATCATATGTTCAGATCCATAATGATATTTATTACTCCTCTGATTAAGAACATGAATATGCTTTGTGAGTAGTTACGTTTGTTCCTGAGAACATGGGATAATTCTTGTTATAAGTAATCATGTGAATTTCGTATTCGTTTGATATTTTGATGAGATGTACGTTGTCTTTCCTCTAGTGGTGTTATGTGAACGTCGACTACATGAAACTTCACCATTATTTGGGCCTAGGGGAAGGCATTGGGAAGTAATAAGTAGATGATGGGTTGCTAGAGTGACAGAATCTTAAACCCTAGTTTATGCATTGCTTCGCAAGGGGCTGATTTGGATGTACATGTTTCATGCTATGGTTAGATTTATCTTAGTTCTTCTTTCGTGGTTGCAGATGCTTGCGAGAGGGGTTAATCATAAGTGGGAGGCTTGTCCAAGTAAGGGCATCACCCAAGCACCGGTCCACCCACATATCAAATTATCAAAGCAACGAACGCGAATCATATCAGCATGATGAAAACTAGCTTGACAATAATTCCCATGTGTCCTCGGGAGCGCTTTGCTTTATATAAGAGTTCGTCCAGGCTTGTACTTTGCTACAAAAAGGATTTGTCCACCTTGCTGCACCTTAGTTACACTTGTTACTTGTTACTCATTACGAATTATCTTATTACACAACTATCTGTTACCGATAATTTTTTTCTCGAATATGCACGAGTGTGCATATTATATATTATAGAAGAAAGGCAAAGAGTGCCTCCACCATAGTTCCAAGGTTCATATTACAACACTCCTAATCCTCACTACTAGCCCACCGTTCAAGCCGAAGGAAGAAGGGGTCCATGTCTCTCTTAAACTTGCCGGCAATAGACCACATTCTTCCTTCCGACCTTACTCTACCTAGTAAAACACCTAACGAAGGTGATGCCCCATCAAACACAATAGCATTGCGATGCTTCCACAACTCCCACAAAGTCAGCAAGAAAACCGTATGAAGATCCTTCTTGTGCCAGCCGTTAGTCCCATGCTTCTCCGCAAGCCAGATGGCTAAGGAATCGTGTGCAGTCGGAGTCCAGTCCAGCATGCCCAGCGCCTCACATACTGCAGCCCACGCTGACCTGGCAAAGACGCACGTCAGTAGCACATGATCAATCGTTTCGTCCTCCTGGTCGCATAAGGGGCATGCATCCTAGTGTGGGAGGCCTCTCCTCGCCAGTCTGTCAGAGGTCCAACACCTGTTTCTTAAGGCAAGCCAAGCAAAAAACTTGCAGGTAGCTGGGGCGTGAGACTTCCAGGTCAGCTCTGCCATAGGCTCAACCGTTCGTCCCCAAAATTTTGCCGCGTAAGCCGAGCGCACCGAGAAACGGCCGTTGGTCTCCCATGACCAACCGACCAAGTCCGGCCCATCCGCCTGCTGCTCCCACGTGCTTACTTTGATCCAAAGCTGTAAGTACTCCTGCAATGCTCCCTCACCAATATTCGGGCCAACATCCGATGCCCAAGACCCATTTTGCACAGCCTGGGCGACTGATCTCGTCAATCTGGTCCGCCTTGGGATCATACCATATATTGTTGGAGCGATCTCTTGTATCCGCATACCATCTAGCCAACGATCCTCCCAAAAAAGTGTATGGAGACCACAGTTTGCTTCACTCCTCATAGCCGCCTGGACAAGTAACTTAGCTTCTTTGGGGATCTTGATCTTGAACTCGCTCCAAGGTCTACTCGTGTCCACTCTTGTGAGCCATGCCCACCTGGCTTGCATGGCCACATTCAGCCATCTAAGGTTAGGTATCCCTAAGCCACCAGCCCGCTTCGGCGCACACACCGAATCCCAAGCAATCGCACAGTTCCCTCCGTTAGCTTCCGCTCTTCTGCACCATAGGAAGCCTCTACACACTTTGTTCATTGCCGCAATCGTCTTCTTTGGTAAGTCGAGCGCCATCATGGCGTGGATGGGCATGGCGCAGAGCACAGACTTCACCAAAGTAAGCCGCCCACTCTTCGGCATTAGAGCCGCTTTCCACTTAGGCAGACAATTTGCCATCTGATCAACTAGAAAATGCATTTGTGCCGCGGACTGCTTCCTCAAGGTCAGCGGCAGCCCAAGGTACTTAATTGGAAAAGCCCCTCTCGGGCATCCCAGCCGATGACACACCGTACCTGCCTCCTGATCATTGCATCTTATCGGTAGGGCCACCGATTTGCCCATGTTTATCCTCAAGCCCGAAGCCTCTCCAAATATTTACAGAATGTTCTTGCATATGTCTAGCTCCGTGGACTTGGGCTTGATGAACACCACCACATCATCAGCAAATATAGACAAGCGCTGCCTCATACCTGTATGTGCCAAGGGCTCCAACACACCACTAGTCGTGGCCCTCTGAAACAACCTCTGCAACGGTTCCATAGTAAGAATGAATAGCATCGGCGATATCGGATCCCCTTGTCGCAGCCCCTTGTAGTTATAGATGGTGTCGCCGGGGTCTCCATTTACCATGACTTTGGTGGTGGATGTTGAAAGGATTCCACAGATCCAGGATCTCCACCGAGGGCCAAACCCCATTTGTTGCATCACCTCAAGCAAGAACGGCCACTGCACCGAATCGAAGGCCTTCGAAATATCTAACTTTAGAAGCACCGAGGGCATCCTCAGGGCATTCAGCCTTCGGGCCATACTTTGAACCAACATGAAGTTGTCATGCAGCGATCGACCTTTCACAAAAGCGCTCTGGTGGTTTCCAACCAACTGTGTAAGGTGCACCACCAAGCGACAAGCAAGCACCTTCTCAAAAATTTTGATAGCCCCATGCACGAGGTTGATCGGCCTGAAGTCACCCACGTCCAAAGCACCATCCATCTTAGGCAATAATGTCACCAAAGATTTGTTGATAGCCGCCAATCCCCTCATGTCTCCATTGTAGAAGCAATCCATGGCCTTCATGAAATCTACCTTAATAATGTTCCAACACTTTGCGTAGAACCGGCCCGTGAACCCATCCGGCCCTGGCGCCCTATCCGGGGGCATATCCTTAATCACGTTTCCACTTCCTCCATAGTGAAAGCCACCTCCAACTGTGATAGGTCCAGATGCGGCAGGTCTAGCCCTTGTAGGTTTAGTGTGTAACTCCGCGGCTCCATGGTGCCGAAAGCCCTGCCGTAGTACGCATCCTACCGTAGGTTACCGATAATTTCAGTGCTGACAAAGAATACCTTGCTGAAAACCGCTTGCCATTTCCTTCTGCTCCTCACTGGGTTCGACACTCTTACTTATCAAAAGGACTACGATTGATCCCCTATACTTGTGGGTCATCAAGACTCTTTTCTGGTGCCGTTGCCGGGGAGTGAAGCGCCTTTGGTAAGTGGAATTTGGTAAGGAAACATTTATATTACGTGCTGAAATATACTGGCACTTGTCACTATGGAAAATAATCCTTTGAGGGGCTTATTTGTGGTATCTTCACCTCGACCAGTAGAGCAAGAAGTTGCTCCTCAACCTACTGAACCTGCTGAAAATATTTATTATGAAATTCCTTCGGGTGTGATAGAGAAACTGCTAGCTAATCCTTATGCAGAAGATGAAACATTACATCCTGATATGCATCTAATCTATGTGGATGAAGTTTGTGGATTATTTAACCTTGCAGGTTTCCCCGAGGATGAATTCAAGAAGAAGGTCTTACCTTTATGTTTGAAGGATAAGGCATTGACATGGTATAGGCTATGCAATGATATCGGGACTTGGAATTACAACTGGTTGAAATTGGAATTTCATCAGAAGTTTTATCCTATGCATCTCGTTCATCGTGATCGGAATTATATTTATAACTTTTGGCCTCGTGAAGGAGAAAGTATCGCTCAAGCTTGGGGGAGGCTTAAGTTAATGTTATATTCATGCCCCAATCATGAGCTCTCAAAAGAAATTATTATTCAGAATTTTTATGCTCGGCTTTCTCGTAATGATCAATCCATGCCCGATACTTCTTGTATTGGTTCTTTTATGAAGAAGACTATTGAATTCAAATGGGATTTATTTGAAAGAATTAAACGCAACTCTGAAGATTGGGAACTCGACGAAGGTAAGGAGTCAGGTATAAACCTTAAGTTTGATTGTGTTAAATCTTTCATGGATACCGATGCTTTTCATGAATTTAGCACTAAATATGGACTTGACTCTGAGATAGTAGCTTCTTTCTATTAATCATTTGCTACTCATGTTGGTCTCCCCAAGGAGAAGTGGTTTAAATATCATCCTCCCATTGAAGTTAAAGTCATAGAACCTATTGAAGCTGAGGAAGAAACTGTTACTTATAATGTTGACCCTGTTATTCCTACTGCTTATATTGAGAAACCACCTTTTCCTATTAGGATAAATGAGCATGCTAAAGCTTCAATTGTGGTTCATAAAAGTTATACTAGAACACCTACACCCCCTGATCAAATTAAAGTTGAACCATGGTTAAAGATCTCTTGGTCGATAATATTGGTGGGCATGTTATTTAGTTCTGTGATGAGGCTGCTAGAATTGCTAGACCCGATAATAAAGATAAAGATAGACCTGTTTTTGGCATGCCTATTGTTTCTGTTAAGATAGGAGATCAATGTTATCATGGCTTATGTGATTTTGGTTCTAGGGTGAGTCAATTCCTTTTACTTTATATCAAGAAATTATGAATGATATTGCACCTGCTGAGATAGAAGATATTGATGTTACTATTAAGCTTGCCAATAGAGATACTATCTCACCGATTGGGATTGTTAGAAATATAGAAGTCTTCTGTGCGAAAATAAAATATCCTACCGATTTTCTTGTTCTTGGTTCCCCACAAGATAATTTTTGTCCCAATATATTTGGTACACCTTTCTTGAATACTGTCAATGCTAAGATAGACTTCGAGAAAGAAACTGTTAGTGTAATTTTTGAGGATGTGTCTCAGGAGTTTAATTTCTCCAAATTTCATAGACAACCTCATGATAAATAATTTCCTAGTAAAGATGAAATTATTGGTCTTGCTTCTATTGTTGTGCCTCCTATTGATCCTTTAGAACAATATTTTCTTGACCATGAAAATGATATGTTTATGAATGAAAGAAAGGAATTAGATGAGATTTTCTTTAAACAGATGCCTATTTTGAAACACAATTTGCCTATTGAGACTCTTGGAGATCCTCTACCACCCAAGAGTGATCCTGTGTTTGATCTTAAACAATTGCCTGATGCTTTCAAATATGCTTATCTTGATGAAAAGAAGATATATCCTGCTATTATTAGTGCTAACCTTTCAGAGCATGAAGAAAAGAAATTATTGAAAACTCTAAAGAAGCACCGTGCTGCTATTGGATATACTCTGGATGATCTTAAGGGCATTAGACCCACTCTATGTCAGCATAAAATTAATATGGCGCCTGATGCTAAACCAGTTGTTGATCACCAACGACGGTTAAATCCTAAGATGACGGAGATGGTAAGAAATGAAATATTAAAGATTCTAGAAGCAGGTATAATTTATCCTATTGCTGATAGTAGATGGGTAAGTCCCGTTCAATGTGTCCCTAAGAAGGGAGGTATTACTATTGTTCCCAATGATAAGAATGAATTGATCCCACAAAGAATTGTTACAAGTTATAGAATGGTAATTGATTTTCACAAATTGAACAAAGCTACTAGGAAAGATCATTACCCTATACCTTTTATTGATCAAATTCTATAAAGACTATCCAAACATACACACTTTCTCTTTCTATATGGTTATTCTGGTTTCTCTCAAATACCTGTGTCCCAAGAGGATCAAGAAAAAACTATTTTTACTTGTCCTTTCGGTACTTTTGCTTATAGATGTCTGCCTTTTGGTTTATGCAATGCACCTGCTACCTTTCAAAGATGTATGACTGCTATATTCTCTGACTTTTTTGAAAATATTGTTGAGGTTTTCATGGATGATTTCTCCGTTTATGGGACTTCTTTTGACGATTTCTTAAGAAACCTTGATCAAATTTTGCAGAGATGTGAAGAAACTAATATTGTATTGAATTGGGAGAAGTGCCACTTTATGGTTAATGAAGGTATTGTCTTGGGGCATAAAATTCTGAAAGAGCTATTGAAGTGGATAAAGCTAAAGTAGATGCTATTGAAAAGATGTCGTGTCCTAAAGATATCAAAGGTATAAGAAGTTTCCTTGGTCATGCTGGTTTCTATAGGAGATTTATTAAAGACTTCTCTAAAGGTTCTAGGCCTCTTACTAATCTCTTGCAAAAAGATGTTCCATTTGTTTTTTATGATGATTGTGCAGAAGCCTTTGAAATACCTAAGAAAGCCTTAATTTCTGCACCTATTGTTCAACCACCTGATTGGAACCTACCCTTTGAAATTATGTGCGATGCTAGTGATTATGCTGTTGGTGCTGTTCTATGACAAAGAGTTGTTAAGAAATTGAATGTTATTCATTATGCTAGTAAAACTCTAGACAGTGCCCAAAGAAATTATGTTACTACTGAAGAAGAATTTTTAGTTGTTACCTTTGCTTGTGATAAGTTTAGATCTTATATTGTTGATTCCAAAGTAACTATTCATACCGATCATGCTGCTATTAAATACCTTATGGAAAAGAAAGATGCTAAACCTAGACTTATTAGATGGGTTCTCTTACTATAAGAATTTGATTTGCATATTATTGATAGAAAGGGTGCCGAGAACCCCGTAGCAGAGAACTTGTCTAGGTTAGAAAATGTTCTTGATGACCCACTACCTATTGATGATAGCTTTCGTGATGAACAATTAGCTATCATAAATGCTTCTCGTAGTGCTCCATGGTATGTTGATTATGGTAATTACATTGTTGCTAAATTTATACCACCTAGTTTCACATACCAGCAAAAGAAAAAATGATTGAAGACATTACTTTTGGGATGACCCACATACTTTTGGGATGACCCACACCTTTATAAAGAAGGAGTAGATGGTGTTATTAGACATTGTGTACCTGAGCATGAACATGAACAGATCCTACGCAAGTGTCACTCCAAGGCCTACGGAGGACACCATGCTGGAGATAGAACTGCACACAAGGTATTACAATCTGGTTTTCATTGGCCTACTCTCTTAAAATATGCTCGTAAGTTTGTCTTGTCTTGTGACGAATGTCAAAGATTTGGTAATATTAGTAGACATCAGGAAATGCCTATGAATTATTCACTTGTTATTGAACCATTTGATGTTTGGGGCTTTGATTATATGGGACCTTTTCCTTCCTCTAATGGGTATACACATATTTTAGTTGCTGTTGATTACGTTACTAAGTGTGTAGAAGCTATTCCAACTAGTAGTGCTAATCATAACACTTCTATTAAAATGCTTAAGGAAGTTGTTTTTCGAGGTTTGGAGTCCCTAGATATTTGATGACTGATGGTGGTTCACATTTTATTCATGGTGCTTTTCATAAATTTCTTGCTAAGTATGATGTTAATCATAGAATTGCATCTCCTTATCATCCTTAGTCTAGTGGTCAAGTAGAATGGAGTAATAGAGAAATAAAGTTGATTTTGCAAAAGACTGTTAATAGATCCTGAAAGAATTGGTCTAAGAAACTTGATGATGCATTATGGGCTTATAAAACTGCTTATAAGAACCCTATGGGTATGTCTCCATATAAAATGGTTTATGGAAAGGCATGTCACTTACCTCTTGAACTAGAACATAATGCTTATTGGGCAATTAAAGAGCTCAACTATGGTTTCAAACTTGCCAGTGAAAATAGGTTATTTGACATTAGCTCACTTGATGAATGGAGAACCCAAGCCTATGAAAATGCTAAGTTGTTTAAAGAAAACGTTAAAAGATGGCATGACAAAAGGATACAAAAGTGTGAATTTAATATAGGTGACCATGTCTTGCTATACAATTCTTCTTTAAGATTTTTTGCAGGAAAACTTCTCTCTAAATGGGAAGTTCCTTACATTATCGAGGAGGTTTACTGTTTCGGTGCCATCAAAATCAACAACACCGAAGGAACCAACCCGAAGGTGGTAAACGGTCAAAGAATCAAACACTCTATCTCAGGTACTCCCATAAATGTTGAAACCAATATAATTAATACCATAACACCGGGGGAGTACATAAGGGATACTTACCAGAACATTTCAGACTCCGAAAAGGAATAGATATGTGGTACGGTGAGTAAACCAACTCCAAAATGTTTCCAATGGCAATTTTACTTCGTTTTGGAATATTTAAAAATTAGGAAAATTAAAAATAGTCCGAAAAGTGCACGAGGAGGCAACAAGCCCTGGGGGCATGCCTCCCTGGCTTGTGGCCACCCTGTGTGCCCTCCAGACTCCATTTTCTTGCAGAATACTTCTTTTGTTAGGTAAAAATTCATTATATAATCTCCCGAAGATTTTGATCACCGTATGATGGCAATATCCCCTGTTTTTGTTTTGAGCTATTTTCTGCCAGAGTTTTCAAGGCCAGGCATCATGTCGTCCCCCTCCTCCAACAATGTGGATGACGATGCTTGGTTGATGCAGATGGATCTTAGGAGGGAGGATGCCGAGGGAGTCACGATGGAGGAGGATGAAGGAGATTCGCTTGAGGTTCAGCCTCCGGCTTCGGAAAGAGGCACCCTGGCGGGCATATCTACTATTCTAAACCCCCATCAAGCAATAGGGACTACAAGCAACCATGAAGTCCAAGAGGTTCGAGAAGGGCTTCCCCCTAGGAGGCCCTTACACAGGTTACATCGGAACAACTTTCATAATTTGGTTTATAATTACGGAGTGGAGAACACCCCCCATGCACATATACCCTCACTACTGCAGGATACTGCTAACGCGACACTACGACAGAGACCCTTTGCCAAAATTGTGTGCGATGCAATGATCGCAAACAGTGGTGTAAAAACTCGTCAAAAAGGTGCAAAACGTTTGCAATGGCGGAGCCATCAAACATGGTTCAGATTTTAGTTCCATGTGCGATGCAGGACACACGGTTAATCCATTCACATTGTTTGCGATGAGGCAGAACAACAGAAACGGGCAGCCATAACAATGTGTTTGTGATGTAGGACACACAGTTAATCCATTCAAACAGTTTGCGATGAGGTAGAACAACAGAAATGGGCAGCCATATCAATGTGTGTGCGATATACGACATACGGTTAACTTGGACGAACTGTTTTTGATTAGGGAACACAACAGAAAAGGTTCAACTTAACAAGATGTGTGTGATATGTGGCATACAGTTCACATGGATGAACTGTTTGCGATGAGCCAAAAGAACACAAACGAGTCGTATAAGCAAGATGTGTGTGATACATGGCAAACATCCGACTCGGATGAACTGTTTGCGATGAGAAATTACAACACAGACGGTCAATGTAGTTACTTCGTGTGCGATTTTGTGTGTACAAAAAACTTTGAAAAATGCAAACTAGTTGCTTGCGGTGGCGGAGTATCGCACACGATGCGTCTGCGAGTACTCGTGTGCGATGATTAGCATGTTACACATACGTTTCCTTATGTTAACATGTGTGTGAATTTGCAATATGGACAGTTAATATGCAAATGCCTTCTGGTCATCGGGCACACGCTTAAACTCAATGAACTATGTACGATACTAATACTTTCCATGAAAATTTATGAACTTGGGTAACAACATTTGAGTAACATATATATAGTGGTTACACTATTCAACAAAAGGAGGATCTTCGTAACACGGTTTTGACAACCATATGGTCCATATCTACATACTTAACATAGTAACAACTATCACATTTTAAGAGGCTAAGGGCCAACAACCATATGGTCCATATCTACATACTTAACATATATAGTAACAACTAGCACATTTTAAGAGGCTGAAGGCCAACAACCACAACTATCCACTGGAAGCAGCTTGATCACGGCGACTCGACATCTCGTCAATGAAAAGGAAGAGACTTCCTGTGCCTTGGTAGATCATGAGTAGAACAGTGTCTCCAATTTTCCAATATGGATGCATTGCCACAAGAAGCGAGAACCTGTTAATTTGAATGGTTCCATTTCTGCGGGAAATGCAGTGCCTTGCAATCACTTTGGCGTTATTAGCAGGCACAAGTGTAATTCGACCACACTGGGAAATCGATCCAGCAACTGCTACAGGGGGCAATTTCTGTTGAAATGTAGAATAAAAAACAATTGTAACATATCGTTGAAGATATATATAGTCTATGAGCATCAACATTAAAATAAGACTTTTTACCAGCGTTTTGTGCACACAATTGATCTTGTTCAGTGTGTGCACCATAGGTCTAATTAATCCCATCCAGAATCCAGGTTTCATATGTTGTGCTATCTCTGTCAGATTATCAACAAAGTTTATGACATGCTTCAAGTCCTTCCAGTGAAATTTGGTATGCTTAGTAACATACATATCGTTCACTATGCATCCAACATATCCTGCTTAAAAGGTGGAAAGGTATTATTTATTCAGAACAAGGCAGAAGAATATATAGTGCGCATAAATTGGTAAATATAATTTGTTACTGCCTAGGAACGGAGTCAGAATATGATATCACAATTGGTTGCTTAAATAGTGATCAATTGGTTGCTTAAATAGTAATATGACAACAAGGAGAAAGTTGAAAGGACACTAACCTCGATCAGACTTTGATCGGCTGATGACGTTGGAGAAGTAAACATCCATGTTAATTAGACCAGGCTATGGTGCACGCACTAGAATTTTATTGCCAGCTTTCAGTCCATAACACTTAGACATTTTTCTCCAAAGGTCCGCATTAAAATAGGAGTGACCATCTTTATCAAGTTTTACGCTAACCGTCATTGTAAATCCATGCTGCGTTGTCAATATGACATCCTGGGAGTCATCAGCAAAGTAAAGCCCAAGATTTCCTTCTACTCCTGTTCTTGCAAAGCAAGGGATGTACTGCTTGAAATGAAAATTAAGATCGTAAAATAGATATATTGAAATAACATAGCAAGATGCAAATATGGGAGTAACTGATAGAACAGATATATATATATAGAGACGAAAGCAAAGTACAAAAATATAGAATTAAAAATAGATAATGTAACAAAGATTTGATACAAATATATAGATAATGTAGCAACAGACGGTATATGTTCAGAAATTTAGGCCATGCCGACCGTGGTAGGTTGAGATTGAACATACCAAGCGCTCACTGAAGTCATCCGGAATGGTGAGATGGAACTTCGTTTCCGACTGGCCACGACCACAGTTGCCCGATTTGTGCTCGCACTGTGGACACATGAATGAACACCCACATATCAGCTAGAACAACGGCGATTTCTGCCGGTTGATTAACAACGACGGACGGACTGTGATAAGAGATGAGTGAATATTTCACTAATTAAGTTGATTACCTTATCCATGAGAAAAATCTCCGGCCCAATCCCGTAGAAAACCCCAATCGACCAGAGTCTAGAATGTTAGTGCAGATAGGCGGCGGAAAGCGGTGGGGGCGAAATCCGGTGCCATTTGGAGCGCGACCTACGCCCGCCGCCAACAACCGTCGAGCTTAGGGTGCAGAGTTGCGGAGGAGTCCGCGGCAAGTGAGTGGGGACGAAGTAGGCGAGGGTTTTCTTCTCCTTATGCATGTGTGAGTGAACACACACGGTTCGCAAAGGCGACGGAGATGAATCGTGTGCGATCGTAAATCACTGAGATTGAATGGGAATCCAAATTTCCTTTGTCCTTCATCCATGAGTTTTTTCTATGATGAACATAAACCCTGCTAATCATTGTGTTCAAATTCGACACTTTTCTGGGTTCATTTACAATATTTAGGGGATTATGTGCATTTTTTAGGCATTAATGCATGTAATTCAAATTCAAACAATCGGTGCATGAAAGGGTGCACAAGAACGTTCTGGAAAAACCATACTCGTGGTATTTAGTAATTCCTCAAGCCTTTTACAAGGAATGGGCAGAGATTTCAATGGAATGTGTGGCAATAGTCAACCACAAACGCGTCATTTACCGGGTTATCAACTATAGAACAATGAAATATGTGCTTGAAAAACATGACGGCTCGTATGGTGCCATGGTATGGCCTCACCGTGCCCTGGTTAAAACCTGAGAAGGTTTGATTTATGTCGTCATGCACGCCCTTCATAAATTGAACTATCACCAAGGAAGTTCAATGCTTTCGAGAGGGAAATCACCAAGATTGAAGGGGAATCCAAATTTCTGTCCTAGTTTGTCATTCAGTTTTTTTCCAATGATCAACATACCGCCTCAAATGCAACGTGTTCAAATTTGACATTTTTACAAACTCACTTACCATATTTAGGGGATTATGTGCATTTTCTAGGCATTAATTATGCACATAATTCAAATTTGAACAATCGGTGCATGAAAAGGTGCACAAGAACGGTTTGGAAAACCATGCTCGTGCTATTTAGTACATTCTCATGCCTTTTACAAGGAATGGGCTGCTACCTCTTGAGCACTGCATTGGATTTCCCTGAAGAGGAAGGGATGATGCAGCAAAGTAGCGTAAGTATTTCCCTCAGTTTTTGAGAACCAAGGTATCAATCCAGTAGGAGGCTACACTCGAGTCCCTCGTACCTACATAAAAACAATAGCTCAACGCAACCAACGCGCTTAGGGGTTGTCAATCCCTTCACGATCACTTACGAAAGTGAGATCTGATAGAGATGATAAATAATATTTTTGGTATTTTTGGTATAAATATGCAAAGTAAATAAAGTAAAAGCAAAGTATAAGCAAAGCAATAATAAAGTGATGGAGATTGATATGATGAGAAAGAGACCCGGGGCCATAGGTTTCACTAGCGGCTTCTCTCAAGAACATAAATATTCTACAGTGGGTGAACAAATTATTGTTGAGCAATTGACAGAATTGAGCATAGTTATGAGAATATCTAGGTATGATCATGTAAAAAGGCATGACGTCCGAGACAAGTAGACCGAAACGATTCTGCATCTACTACTATTACTCCACTCATCAACCGCTATCCAGCATGCATCTAGAGTATTAAGTTAAAAACAGAGTAACGCCTTAAGCAAGATGACATGAAGTAGAGGGATAATTTCATGCAATATGATAAAAACCCCATCTCGTTATCCTCGATGGCAACAATACAATACGTGCCTTGCTGCCCCTTCTATCACTCGAAAAGGACACCGCAAGATTGAACCCAAAGCTAAGCACTTCTCCCATGGCAAGAACAACCAATCTAGTAGGCCAAACCAAACTGATAATTCAAAGAGACTTGCAAAGATAACCAATCATACATAAAAGAATTCAGAGAAGATTCAAATATTATTCATAGATAGACTGGATCATAAACCCACAATTCATCGGTCTCAACAAACACACCGCAAAAAGAAGATTACATCGAATAGATCTCCACGAGAGAGGGGGAGAACATTGTATTGAGATCCAAAAAGAGAGAAGAAGCCATCTAGCTACTAGCTATGGACCCGTAGGTCTGAAGTAAACTACTCACACTTCATCGGAGGGGCTTGGATGATGATGTAGAAGCCCTCCGTGATCGATGCCCCCTCCGGCGGAGCTCCGGAACAGGCCCCAAGATGGGATCTCGTGGATACAGAAAGTTGCGGTGGTGGAATTAGGTTTTTGGCTCCGTCCCCGATCGTTTGGGGGTACGTGGATATATATAGGAGGAAGAAGTACGTCGGTAGAGCTTCGAGGGGCCCACGAGGTAGGGGAGCGCGCCCTAGGGGGGGCGCCCCCTACCCTCGTGACCACCTCGTGGCTTTCTTGACGGAGGGTCCAAGTCTCCTGGATCTTATCTGATGAGAAAATCATGTTTCCGAAGGTTTCATTCCATTTGGACTCTGTTTGATATTCCTTTTCTTCGAAACCCTAAAACAGGCAAAAAACAACAATTCTGGGCTGGGCCTCCGGTTAATAGGTTAGTCCTAAAAATAATATAAAAGTGGAAAATAAAGCCCAATAATGTCTAAAACAGTAGATAATATAGCATGGAGCAATCAAAAATTATAGATATGTTGGAGACGTATCAAGCATCCCCAAGCTTAATTCCTGCTCATCCTCGAGTAGGTAAATGATAGAAAAACAGAATTTTTGATGCGGAGTGCTACTTGGCATAATTTTAATGTAATTCTTCTTAATTGTGGTATGAATATTCAGATCTGAAAGATTCAAGAAAAAAGTTCATATTGACATAAAAATGATAATACTTCAAGCATACTAACTAAGCAATTATGTCTTCTCAAAATAACATGGCCAAAGAAAGTTCATCCCTACAAAATCATATAGTTTAGTCATGTTTCATTTTCATCATACAAGAATGCTATCATCATGCACAACCCCGATGACAAGCCAAGCAATTTTTTCATACTTTAGTAATCTCAAACCTATAAACTTTCATGCAATATATGAGCACGAGCCATGGACATAGCACTATGGGTGGAATAGAATATAATGAGGGGGGTTATGTGGAGAAGACAAGAAAGGAGAAAGTCTCACATCAACGAGGCTAATCAATGGGCTATGGAGATGCCCACCGATTGATGTTAATGCAAGGAGTAGGGATTGCCATGCAACAGATGCACTAGAGCTATAAATGTATGAAAGCTCAACAAAAGAAACTAGTGGGTGTGCATCCAACTTGCTTGCTCACGAAGACCTAGGGCACTTGAGGAGGCCCATTATTGGAATATACAAGCCAAGTTCTATAATGAAAAATTCCCACTAGTATATGAAAGTGATAACATGAGATACTCTCTACTATGAAGATCATGGTCCTACTTTGAAGCACAAGTGTGGTAAAAGGATAGTAACATTGTCCCTTCTCTCTTTTTCTCTCATTTTTAGGCCTTTTTATGGCATTTCCTCTTTTTTTGGGCCTTCTCTTTTTATGGCCTTTCTCTTTTTTTTATTCCTCACTTGGGACAATGCTCTAATAATGATGATCATCACACTTCTATTTATTTACAACTCAATGATTACAACTCGATACTAGAAGAAAGATGACTCTATGTGAATGCCTCCGGCGGTGTACCGGGATATGCAATGAACCAAGAGTGACATGTATGAAAGAATTATGAACGGTGGCTTTTCCACAAATACTATGTCAACTACATGATCATGCTAAGCAATATGACAATGATGAATGTGTCATGATGAACGGAATGATGGAAAGTTGCATGGCAATATTCTCGGAATGGCTATGGAAATGCCATAATAGGTAGGTATGGTGGCTGTTTTAAGGAAGATATAAGGAGGTTTATGTGTGAAAGAGCGTATCATATCACGGGGTTTGGATGCACCGGCGAAGTTTGCGCCAACTCTCAATGTGAGAAAGGGCAATGCACGGTACCGAAGAGGCTAGCAAGGATGGAAGGGTGAGAGTGCGTATAATCCATGGACTCAACATTAGTCATAAAGAACTCATATACTTATTTCAAAAATCTACAAGTCATCAAAAACCTCGGCACTACTCGCATGCTCCTAGGGGGATAGATTGGTAGGAAAAGACCATCGCTCGTCCCCGACCGCCACTCATAAGGAAGACAATCAAATAACACCTCATGTTTCAAATTTGTTGCATAACGTTTACCATACGTGCATGCTACGGGACTTGCAAACCCCAACACAAGTATTTCTCAATTTCACAACTACTCAAAACTTTTCTTAGTATTTAACACACTCATAAGAAAGTTTTATTATTAATCTTGCATACCAAGCATATTAGGAATTTAAGCAAATTACCATGCTACTAAGACTCTCAAAATAATCTAAGTGAAGCATGAGAGATCAATAGTTTCTATAAAACAAATCCACCACCGTGCTCTAAAAGATATAAGTGAAGCACTAGAGCAAAATTATATAACTCAAAAGATATAAGTGAAGCACATAGAGTATTCTATCAAATTCCAAATTATGTATGGCTCGACCAAAAGGTGTGTACATCAAGGATGATTGTGGTAGACTAACAAGCAAAGACTCAAATCATAAAAGACGCTCCAAGCAAAACACATATCATGTGGTGAATAAAAATATAGCTCCAAGTAAAGTTACCGATAGAAGTAGACGAAAGAGGGGATGCCTTCCGGGGCATCCCCAAGATTTGGCTTTTAGGTGTCCTTATATTATCTTGGGGGTGCCATGGGCATCCCCAAGCTTAGGTTCTTGCCACTTCTTGTTCCATAATCCATCAAATCTTTACCCAAAACTTGAAAACTTCACAACACAAAACTTAAAGTAGAAAATCTCGTGAGCTCCGTTAGCGAAAGAAAACAAAAGACCACTTCAAGGTACTGTAATTAACTCATTATTTATTTATATTGGTGTTATACCTACTGTGTTCCAACTTCTCTATGGATACAAACTATTTTACTAGCCATAGATTCATCAAAATAAGCAAACAACACACGAAAAACAGAATCTGTCAAAAACAGAACAGTCTGTAGTAATCTGTAGCTAGCGCAAGATCTGGAACCCAAACAATTCTAAAATAAATTGATGGACGTGAGGAATTTATCTATTAATCATCTTCAAAAAGAATTAACTAAATAGCACTTTCCAAATAAAAATGACAGTAGTTCTCGTGAGCGCTAAAGTTTCTGTTTTACAGCAAGTTTAATCAAGACTTTCCCCAAGTCTTCCCAACGGTTCTACTTGGCATAAACACTAATTAAACACAAAAAACAACCAAAACAGAGTCTAAATAATTTATTTGTTACTAAACAAGAGAAAAAAGCAAGGAATAAAAATAAAATTGGGTTGCCTCCCAACAAGCGCTATCGTTTAACGCCCCTAGCTAGGCATAACAAGCAAGAATAGATCTAGGTATTGCCATCTTTGGTAGGAAATCCATAAGTGGCTCTCATGATAGATTCATATGGTAATTTTATTTTCTTTCTAGGGAAGTGTTCCATGCCCTTTTTTTAATAGAAATTGAAATCTAATATTCCCTTCCTTCATATCAATAATTGCACCAACCGTTCTAAGGAAAGGTCTACCAAGAATAATAGGGCAAGAAGGATTGCAATCTATATCAAGAACGATAAAATCTATGGGCACATAATTCCTATTTGCAACAATAATAACATCATTAGTTCTTCCCATAGGTTTCTTAATAGTGGAGTCCGCAAGATGCAAGTTTAGAGAGCAATCATCAAAATTACGGAAATCTAGTAAATCACACAAAGTTTTGGGAATAGTAGAGACACTAGCACCCAAATCACACAAAGCATAAAACTCATAATTTTTAATTTTAATCTTAATAGTTGGTTCCCACTCATCATAAAGTTTTCTAGGGATAGAAACTTCCAATTCAAGTTTTTCTTCATAAGATTGCATCAAGGCATCAACGATATGTTTAGTAAACGCTTTATTTTGACTATAAGCGTGAGGAGATTTTAGCACGGATTGCAACAAGGAAATACAATCAATTAAAGAGCAATTTTCATAATTAAATTCCTTGAAGTCCATAATACTGGGTGAAATACGTGGATGTCGCCTAGAGGGGGGTGAATAGGCGCTTTAAAATAATTACGTTTTAGGCTTGAACAAATGCGGAATAAACCTAGCGGTTAATTTGTCAAACACAAAACCTAAAACAACTAGGCTCACCTATGTGCACCAACAACTTATACTAAGCAAGATAAACAACTATGTGATAGCAAGATATATGACAAGAAACAATATGGCTATCACAAAGTAAAGTGCATAAGTAAAGGGCTCGGGTAAGAGATAACCGAGGCACGCGGAGACGATGATGTATCCCGAAGTTCACACCCTTGCGGATGCTAATCTCCGTTTGGAGCGGTGTGGAGGCACAATGCTCCCCAAGAAGCCACTAGGGCCACCGTAATCTCCTCACGCCCTCGCACAATGCAAGATGCCGTGATTCCACTAAGGGACCCTTGAGGGCGGTCACCGAACCCGTACAAATGGCAACCCTTGGGGGAGGTCACCGAACCCGTACACTTTGGCAACCCTTGGGGGCGGTCACCGGTACCCGTCAAATTGCTGGGGGCGATCTCCACAACCTAATTGGAGACCCCGACACTTGCCTGGAGCTTTACACCACAATGATTGAGCTCCGAACACCACCAACCATCTAGGGCGCCCAAGCACCCAAGAGGAACAAGCTCAAAGGTACCAAGCACCCAAGAGTAATAAGCTTCTCAACTTGTAACTTCCACGTATCACATGGAGAACTCAAACCGATGCACCAAATGCAATGGCAAGGGCACACGGAGTGCCCAAGTCCTTCTCTCTCAAATCCCACCAAAGCAACTAATGCTAGGGAGGAAAATGAGAGGAAGAACAAGAAGGAGAACACCAAGAACTCCAAGATCTAGATCCAAGGGGTTCCCCTCACCTAGAGGAGAAAGTGATTGGTGGAAACGTGGATCTAGATCTCCTCTCTCTTTTCCCTCAAAAACTAGCAAGAATCCATGGAGGGATTGAGAGTTAGCAAGCTCGAAGAAGGTCAACAATGGGGGAAGAACATGAGCTCAAAGGATAAGGTTCATTGGGGAAGAAGACCCCCTTTTATAGGTGGGGAAAAATCCAACCGTTATGCTCACAGCCCACACCGAGCGGTACTACCACTCCAAGGAGCTGTACTACCGGTAGGGCGGTAGTAGCCCTTTGAAACGCAACAGCGAGGAGGCAAAAAAGCCAGAAGAACCGTCGGAGCGGTAGTACCGCTTGACATCACGGTACTAACGCTAGGGGTAGCGGTACTACCGCTAAGGGTAGCGGTACTACTGCTTGCGAGTGGTACTAAAAAATTACATCCGTGCCTACCACCGCTGGACTTGTGACATGTTTTTGGTCCCGAGCGGAAGTAGCCACGGAAGTAGTCGCGGTAGTACTGCTCCAAGCGGTAGTACCGCTCCCAAGGGCGGTAGTAAAAAATTACTTCCGCTCCTACCCGCGGTAGTACCGCTGCAGCCTTTTCAGAACACCAAAACTACCACAACTTTTGCAAACCGACTCCGAATTCGGCGAAACCAATTTTGTTGGAAAGCTAACGACAAGGGCTAACACAATATTGATAGAAATATCAATAAGAAGAAAATGAGAAAAGGCCCAAAAGAAAATGGTGAGAACCCTTCCTCGGATAAGACCGGTAAAACCTCCAACACCGAAAACATCATAGAAGACGCATGCGAACTCCGTTTTCAATGAACTCAAGCTTGTCATCAAGATGACCATAAGCTCTAAGACTCACAAAGAGAACCAAACATGAACCAAGAAAGATGATGCAAGGATGCAATGGTTTGAGCTCTCTACGAATGATACGATCAAGCTACTCATCGAGAGCCCCCCTTGATGGTACGTCAATCGATCCTATAACCCGGTCTCCCAACTACCATCACGAGACCGGTAAAATAGAAAACCTATCAAGGGAAAACCTTTGCCTTGCACATGGTCCACTTGAGCTAGATGATGACGATCTTGACTCCCTCAATTTGGACCACCTTTCTTGATTGCGTTGGCTCGATGAAGACTAGTTGATTCCTCCCCATACTCCACTATGGGTGAGCCACTCTTCCACACATCTTCACAAGTCCATTGTCCCCACAATGGACGACAAGCTTCAAGCATCTGATCTCTTTGTGATGCTTCACTTGAATTTGCACACCGCAACCTAACCCCACAAAGAACTCTCACGAAGACCATGGGTTAGTACACAAAGCATAATGGACAATGCTTACCATACCATGGGATCACTTGATCCCTCTGTACATCTTGTACGCTTTATGTGTTGATCAACTTGATTCACTCTTGAATTAGTCGTGATCAACCTTGATTCTTTCCAACTCTCTTCATTTGGATGATGTCTTGAAGGTAAACATGAATGATCAAACAATCTTCTTCTTCAAGACATGCTTGCAATAAGCTCAACTCTCAAATGACCAATCTTTGGATAATTCCTTGAATAGCACCTTGGTTGACACAAACTCTCCTTGAAACCAACACATGTACTCCAAGAAAAGCCTATGGACAAAACCTTCAAATATAACTCAAGGCAACCATTAGTCCATAGAAATTGTCATCAATCACCAAAATCAAACATGGGGGGACCGCATGTTCTTTTAGTGGGTTTAGCAACATCTAGGGTTTTAATTTCTTCAATCCCACTTTTATCAAATTTAGCATCAAGATCAAAAAATTCCGAATTCTTAGAACGCCTTCTAGGTAAAGGTGGATCATATTCACAGTCCCATCATTATCAAGATTCATATTGCAAAACAAAGATTTAATAGGGGACACATCAATAACTTTTAGATCTTCATCATTATTTTCATAGGAACTAGAAGAACATGCTTTTATAAAGGCATCTTTCTTAGCATGCATCCTAGCGGTTCTTTCTTTGCACTCGTCAATGGAAATTCTCATGGCTTTGAGAGACTCATTGATATCATGCTTAGGAGGAATAGATCTAAGTTTCAAAGAATCAACATCAAGAGCAATTGTATCAACGTTCCTAGCCAAATCATCAATCTTAAGCAAGTCTTCTTCAATCATAGCATTAAAATTCTTTTGCGAAGAAACAAATTCCTTAATATTAGATTCAAAATCAGAGGGCATCTTATTATAATTTCCATAAGAATTGTCGTAGGAATTGCCATAATTATTAGAGGGATTACTAGGATAAGGCCTAGGATTGAAATTTCCTTTATACGCGTTGTTACCAAAATTGTTCCTACCAACAAAATTCACATCCGTAGATTCATTATTATTCTCAATCAAAGTAGACAAGGGCACATCATTAGGATCAGAAGAAACACTCTTATTAGCAAATAATTTCATAAGTTCATCCATCTTTCCACTCAAAACATTAATTTCTTCTATCGCATGCACCTTTTTAGTAGATATTTCAGTATGCCATTGAGAATAATTAACCATAATATTATCTAGGAGATTAGTAGCTTCTCCTAAAGTGATTTCCATAAAAGTGCCTCCCGTGGCCGAATCTAAAAGATTTCTAGAAGCAAAATTCAATCCGGCATAAAAATTCTGAACAATCATCCACAAATTTAAACCATGAGTAGGGCAATTACGTATCATTAATTTCATTCTCTCCCAAGCTTGTGCAACATGTTCATGATCAAGTTGTTTAAAATTAATAATATCGTTTCTAAGAGAGATGATCTTAGCGGGAGGAAAATATTTAGAGATAAAAGCATCTTTGCACTTGTTCCATGAATCAATACTATTTTTAGGCAAAGACGAAAACCAAGCTTTAGCACGATCTCTAAGCGAAAAAGGAAATAGATTCAATTTAACAGTATCATTATCGACATCTTTCTTATTTTGCATTTCACACAAATCAACGAAGTTATTAAGATGGGTAGCGGCATCTTCACTAGGAAGGCCGGAGAACGGATCTTTCATGACAAGATTCAACAAAGCAGTATTTTTTTGAAAGCTTCAAAAAAGCAGTATTAATTTCACAAGATTCAGCATCGGTAAGAGGAGCAATCGGAGTGCTAAGGAAATCATTATTATTGGTATTGGTGAAGTCACACAATTTAGTATTATCTTGAGCCATCGCGACAAACAAGCAAACTAACACACGAGCAAACAAAAAGCAAACGGAGAAAGAGAGGGAGGATAGAGAGAGAGGGCGAATAAAACGGCAAGGATGAATTGGGGGGAGAGGAAAACGAGAGGCAAATGGCAAATAATGTAATGCGGGAAATAGGGATTGTGATGGGTACTTGGACTGTTGACTTTTGCGCAGACTCCCCGGCAACAGCGCCAGAAATTCTTCTTGCTACCTCTTGAGCACTGCGTTGGATTTCCCCGAAGAGGAAGGGATGATGTGGCAAAGTAGCGTAAGTATTTCCCTCAGTTTTTGAGAACCAAGGTATCAATCCAGTAGGAGGCTACGCTCGAGTCCCTCGTACCTACACAAAAACAATAGCTCAATGCAACAACGCGCTTAGGGGTTGTCAATCCCTTCAAGGTCACTTACGAAAGTGAGATCTGATAGAGATGATAAATAATATTTTTGGTATTTTTGGTATAAAGATGCAAAGTAAATAAAGTAAAAGCAAAGTAAAAGCAAAGCAATAATAAAGTGATGGAGATTGATATGATGAGAAAGAGACCCGGGGGCCATAGGTTTCACTAGTGGCTTCTCTCAAGAGCATAAATATTCTACGGTGGGTGAACAAATTACTGTTGAGCAATTGACAGAATTGAGCATAGTTATGAGAATATCTAGGTATGATCATGTATATAGGCATCACGTCCGAGACAAGTAGACCGAAACGATTCTGCATCTACTACTATTACTCCACTCATCGACCGCTATCCAGCATGCATCTAGAGTATTAAGTTAAAAACAGAGTAACGCCTTAAGCAAGATGACATGAAGTAGAGGGATAATTTCATGCAATATGATAAAAACCCCATCTTGTTATCCTCGATGGCAACAATACAATACGTGCCTTGCTGCCCCTTCTGTCACTGGGAAAGGACATCGCAAGATTGAACCCAAAGCTAAGCACTTCTCCCATGGCAAGAACAACCAATCTAGTAGGCCAAACCAAACTGATAATTCGAAGAGACTCGCAAAGATAACCAATCATACATAAAAGAATTCAGAGAAGATTCAAATATTATTCATAGATAGACTGGATCATAAACCCACAATTCATCGGTCTCAACAAACAGACCGCAAAAAGAAGATTACATCGAATAGATCTCCACGAGAGAGGGGGAGAACATTGTATTGAGATCCAAAAAGAGAGAAGAAGCCATCTAGCTACTAGCTATGGACCCGTAGGTCTGAAGTAAACTACTCACACTTCATCGGAGGGGCTTGGATGATGATGTAGAAGCCCTCCATGATCGATGCCCCCTCCGGCGGAGCTCCGGAACAGGCCCCAAGATGGGATCTCGTGGATAAAGAAAGTTGCGGTGGTGAAATTAGGTTTTTGGCTCCGTCCTCGATCGTTTGGGGGTACGTGGATATATATAGGAGGAAGAAGTATGTCGGTAGAGCTTCGAGGGGCCCACGAGGCAGGGGGGCGCGCCCCCTACCCTCGTGACCACCTCGTGGCTTTCTTGACGGAGGGTCCAAATCTCCTAGATCTTATCTGATGAGAAAATCACGTTTCCGAAGGTTTCAATCCGTTTGGACTCCGTTTGCTATTCCTTTTCTTCGAAACCCGAAAACAGGCAAAAACAGCAATTCTGAGCTGGACCTCCGGTTAATAGGTTAGTCCCAAAAATAATATAAAAGTGGAAAATAAAGCCCAATAATGTCTAAAACAGTAGATAATATAGCATGGAGCAATCAAAAATTATAGATACGTTGGAGACGTATCATGGGCAGATATTTCAAGGAAATGTGTGGCAATAGTCAACCATAAATGCATCGTTTACTGGGTCAACAACTATACAAAAATGAAATACAGGCTTGGAGAAACATGACGCCTAGTGTGGTGCCATGGTATGACCTCACCGTGCCCTGGTAAAAATGTCGTCATGCACGCCTTTCATAAAACGAACCATCGCCGAGGAAGTTCATGGTTTCGAGGGGGAAATCACCAAGATTGAAGGGGGATCCAAATTTCCTTTGTCCTTTGTCCACGAGTTTTTTTTCTACGATAAACATACAACCTGCAAATCACCAAGTTCAAATTTGGCACTTTTCCGGGTTCATTTGCCATATTTAGGGGATTATGTGCATTTCCTATGCATTAATGCACATAATTCAAGTTCAAACAATCGGTGCATGAAAGGGTCCACAAGGACGGCCTGGAAAACCATGCATGCTCGTGCCATTTAGTAAATTCGCATGCCTTTTCAAGGAATAATGGATAGATATTTTGATAAAATGTGTGGCAATAGTCAACCAAAAATGTTTGTTTGTTGGGTTTTCAACTATAAAAATGAAATAAATTCTTAAAAAAACATGACGCCTGGCATGGTGCCATGGTATGACCTCACCATGCCCTGGTAAAAATTTGAGAAGGTTTGGATTATGTCGTCATGCATGCCCTTCATAAATCGAACCATCACCGAGGAAGTTCCATGCTTTCGAGAGGGAAATCCCCAAGATTGAAGGGGAATCCAAATTTTCTTTGTTCTTTGCCCTGAAGTTTTTTTATACGACGAACATACACCCTGCAAAACACCGTGTTCAAATTTGGCATTTTTTCGGGCTCATTTACCATATTTAGGGGATTATGTGCATTTTCTAGGCATTTAGCGCATATAAATCCAATCTAGCTATAGGTGTGCGGGTGTGATGTGAGGGACTTGGATTTTCGTTCGATCGCAACGCATCCTACGGTGCACACGCGCGATCCGCGTGGCTGGGGTTCCGGCCAATCATAACGCAACACACAATAGGCTTAGCACACTGTTTCCGGAAGCGGCGGAGATGAACTGTGTGCGATAATGAATGAGCAAAATTGTAAGGGAAGCCAAATTTTTGTTGTCGTTTGTCATTGAGCTCTTGAATACCACCGCACTGTATGGCTGCCCGGCCCCTCCGTTCCAGAGCTCTCTCCAGGCATCATCCATGGCACTGTGGTGCACAGTAACTGGTAAGGAAGCGATGGCATCCCCCCACGCCGCGTTCCTCGCCGCCCGCGACCACACACATGGTACAGAAGCGATGGCATCTCGCCACACCGAGTTCATCACCGCCGGCGGCCAGACAGTTACATGGGCGGACTTTGAGGCTGCCATGGCCGAATGGGTGGTGGATCTAGAGGTGGCCAAAGCCGCACAGAAGGAGCGGAAAAGGCAGAAAGCAGTCAAGAAAAGAGAGTCCCGCTGCTGCAAGAAAAAAGAGGTCGCAAACTGTGGTGAGGAGAGCTTGGCGGAGATCGAAGCACGGTGGGCTACCGCCTACAAGGCCGGGAAGGAGAACGTCGGCATCTGGCCAGCATGCCCTGATGGCAGCATGTGAGAAGTAGTTTAAGTTTGTAGTATTAGAGCAAATTACCACTAGTACTTTAAGTTTGTAGTATTAACGTACAATGTCAGTAAGAGCATTCTTTGAGGGCTTTGAGCGTTGATTAGCATGTGTGCCCGTGTGCATTTTTTGCATTAATCATTAGAAGATCACAAAACACACGGTTTCTATGCGTACCCGTCTGCATTTTTTTGCGTTAATGACCCATAAGTTAGTTACCTCTGCAATGTTTCCTAATAAACCAGGCGTACCATTGACCGAAAAAATCAAGTACACGTGTCCATTTTTTTGGAGACGGGATCTGCCAACGTTATTTTTTCTCGCACATGAGTATTTTATGCGCTTCGTCTGTGTTGTGTGTTTTCCCCGCCCAAGTTTCAAGTTTCGCACCGAAATTTTCATTAGGCATGCCATTTCAGAATTTATTCCTCCAACCACATCCCCTTGCCCTCAGTATCCCCCCTCGCTCGCGCCTCCCCTACCGGCATCTCAAACTGCCGCCGCCGCGACCACAGCTTCAACCACATCTACGTTTTGCTCGGATCCAGTCAGGTAACCCACCGATCTCTATCACGTCCCCGGCCTGATTGCTTAAATGGCGCCTGCGAAACATCCTCATGCCTCCAAATCCCACCCACCCACCCCCCCCCCCCGCCAGGAGCTGATGGTGGTCCATGGCGCGATGGCCGCTGTGTGTGTTGACCCGGAGGAACACCTCGCCTCCGCCGCCGCTGCCGACATGGTGCAGGCTCTGGCCCAGATTAAGTCCCCCAACGACTACCCCCCCCCCCCCCCGGACTTAACAAGTAAGATCTGACCAGCTAAATCTTACCAATACCACTTGCAATGGCTATGATTTGTACGGTTGATGTATTAAGCATGTTCGTGCCTTGATTATTTCAGTACTACACACTGTGTGATGTTCAAATATTACCGTGTCCAGCTCAATTCCACCAATACCGGCAACAAACTTACAATACATGACTCATGATATCACTAGAGATGCTGCCCATTTGCAATTTTTTGTGGATGCTAACCCTATTGTACTTAACATGCTTGTCCATGTACTTACACAGGGTCATAACGGCCGATGCTTTCGTTTGCCATCGAGGTGAGCTGCATCCCATGTCTTACAGTATTTCACATAATTTGTGCAATTGCAGTTTAACTTCTACCATTTACTGGTTGCCTGTAGGTACACATGTCAGTGGCACTGATCCACGCTTCGACCCAGAGGAACAGCTCGCCTCTACCGTCGCTGACTTTGGGTGAGCTCTGGCCAAGAGGAAGTGCCCCAGCAACTAGCTCTCAGGACTTACCAGGTATGTACTCTCCAGTTCATTCTTACCAATACCAGTTGCAATTAATGGCTATGTTATGTATGGTCGATGTATTAAGCATGTTCTAGTAAACATGCATAACACATTTTTGCTACTTCCCTTACCTTTTTATAGACATCTGGGTTATTCTCTGCTCTGGCAGCACCTGCCTTGTGATGTTTAACTATGCCAATTGCATTTTTATCAGTACCGGTTTCAATGTCTATTAAGCCTATTGCAATTAACAGTTGAATCCATTTTTAAACAATTGTATTTCAATGGCTACAAACTTATAAAACATGACTTAGGATGATGTTAAGCCTATTGGAATTAACAGTTGTATCCATTTTTTTAATTTGTCCATTTGCTACCATGCTACTCTCTGCAATGAAGATATTATAGAGATGTTGCCCATTTGCTATTTTTGGTGGATGCTAACCCTATTCTACTTAACATGCTTGTCCATGTACTTATGCAGGGTCATAACGGCCGATGCTGTTGTTTGCCGTCGAGGTTAACTGCATCCCATGTCTTACAGTATTTCACATCATTGTGCAATTGTAGTTCAACTTCTACCATTTATTGGTTTCCTGTAGGTACACATGTCAGTGGCACTGATCACTTCGACCCAGAGGAACAGCTCGCCTCCGCCGCCACTGACTTTGGGCGGGCTCTGGCCAAGATGAAGTGCCCCAGCAACTACCTCTCAGTACTTACCAAGTATGTACCCACCAGTTTCAATCTTACCAATACCAGTTGCAATTAATGGCTATGTTTTGTACTTTCGATGTATTAAGCATGTTGTAGTAAACATTATAACATGTTTTAGCTATTTTCCATACCTTTTTATAGACAACTGGGCCATTATCTGCTCTGGCAGCACCTGCCTTGTGTTGTTTAACTCTGCCAGTTGCATTTTTATCAGTACCAGTTTCAATGGCCATTAAGCCTGTTGCAATTAACAGTTGTATCCATTTTTAAAGAGTTGTATTTCAATGGCTACAAACTTACAAAACATGAATTAGGATGTTGTTAAGCCTATTGCAATTAATAGTTGTATCCATTTTTTAATTCGTCCCTTTTCTACCGTGCTACTCTTTCGAAATGAAGATATCACTACAAATGCTGCATTTTATTACCATTTGCTATTTTTGATGGATGTTAACCCTGTTGTAGTTAACATTGGCTTTCCATGTACTTAGACAGGGCTACAATGGGCGATGTTGTTGTTTGCCGTCGAGGTAAGCTGCATCCCATGTCTTATACACCATCTATTCCTAAATATAAGTATTTTTAGATATTCCAATATTGACTACGTAAGGAGCAGAATGAGTGAAACCAGATTATAATCTAAACTATATCTATAATTCTATATACATTCGTATGTAGTTCATATTGAAATCTCAAAAAAATACTTATACTTAGGAACATAGGTAGTTGTATTTTACATCATTTGTGTAATCTCAGTTTAGCTTCTAAAATTTACTGGTTGCTTGTAGTTACATATATGAGCGGTACTAATCCACGCTTCGATCCCTTTTGCGTATGGGGCAATGAGATATTCATGAACAAGCGTCAAGTGAGGAAATTAAGAAAGATTGTTAGGCGAAAGAAACGGGTGATTGGAATTAAGCTCTTTATTTCCACTTTATCAAAGACAACAGTGAACTTTAGGATGGTAAGTAATGTGTTGCCTTTTCCCCCTTCCCACAACAATTTACTCTATTAGACCTCAGTATCTGATATTTTTCTTTTTTCAGTGGTTTCCTAAGCTATTTACTGACGATTACCTTGCAAACTACATGACCGGAGTGGAGGCAACTAAGGTTAAATTATATAATTCATGCTACCATGATAATGCTCTAGAAGTCTTCCTGAAGGCGGTGAAGGATGGGCGGGCAATCGTCACAAGGGGTTGGATAAAAGTGGTTCGTGCCTATGGCATGCAGGAAGGCACATTATGCGCATTCCGTTTCTTCAACACCGTCGGCAGTCAAAATGATTTACACTTGTCTCTTCACCTTTACTGCCTTTAAATGTTGTGGTTCATCATAGTTAATTGCTGCCTAATCCTATAATTACTAAACATATTGTACTAGCAATTTTATTTATGGATTCATTGTTGAACCATTGTGCTGAGAATTTGAATTGCACATTTCATATTTCAAAATTTCCAATTAGAATAATAAATTATAGGCAAAAATAAAAAGAGAACAGACGGTTATGGAACTTTGTAAATGGTTTCGGCAGTAAAAGCGCTTGTGATGGATAGCCCCATGCCACACAGTTTTCTACATCAAATCGTGTGTGATGTAGTTAATGAAAGCAAACAGTTAACCAAGGCAGAGTGTGTGTGATAGTTACACCTTTCACACACGAGCGTATACATAAAACTGTGTGGGATGTACATACGAATGGAAACATTTTCCCTGGATTGACTGTGTGGGATGTACATAAGAACGGAAACGTATTCCTTGGATTGACTGTGTGTGATATACATACGAACGGAAATGTTTTTCTGGGATTCACCGTGTGGGATGTACATACCTACGGAAATGATTTTCTCGGATTACTGTGTGGGATGTACATACCTATGGAAATGATTGGGTTTTGATGCCTTGCCGGATCGCACACGGCCCCAGCCTGGGTCCCAGGAGGGCCTATCCCCGACAATTTCTGGGTCGTGTGGGAAGGACACCCTATCGCACACACTCACTTGGCGACGGTTCCAAATGCCGTCGCGGAAAGGGGTTAAAAACCGTTTGTTTAGGACCGATGCATACCAGTGCCTCCAATTGGGACATATCCCGTCCAAGTGAGAGCAATGCAGGAAAAAGTTCTTGGTGGCCCAAAAATAAGCATCTTTTGGAGGAAATCCAGAAGAATGCAAATATGCTCCAATGTGTGCTCCAAGAACTGCAAGTCCTAAGAGATGCCTTAATGAAGCTGATGGATACAAATACAACATCACCCACTTCGTCATCACCACCTCCGAAGAAAGAGATCTAAATACATGGATATGGGCAATCCCCTTGGCAACTGCCAAGCTTGGGGGGTGTCCCAGTATCGTATCATCATCACACCTTTACCTTTATCGTTTTTTTAGTTCAATCCTTTTGGTTATATCTCGGTTTAGTAGAATAAAGTTTTTAGCATGATCTAGCTTTGAGTTTTGCTTTGTGATCTATCCATGTAATCGAGTCTGTGAGTTATATAATGAATAGTAGTTTTGATTTGAGGACTTTGCTTTCTTGCTATGATCTTGAGAAAAAGAAAGAGAATAAAAGAAGTAAAAATATTATATAATGATTTTATGGAGAGTGGTGACTTCACATATAAATAGTATGATGAGTAAAATTTGTTGGGAGTTGACAAACATAGTTTTGGTCATTGTTGCAATTAATAGGAAGTAATAAAGAAAGAGAGGTGTCACATATAAATATACAATCTTGGACATCTTTTGTGATTGTGAGCACTCATTAAAATATGGCATGCTAAAAAGTTGATGTTGGAAAAGGAAGACAACATAATGGGTTACGATTTCTTATATCCGAGTAGAAGTTATATTGTCGTGGATCCTCCAACATGTTGAGCTTGTTTTCCCTCTTAAGCTAGCCAAATCTTTTGCACCAAGTAGAGATACTACTTGGGCATGCAAACATCCCTTAAACTAGTTTTGCCATAAGAGTCCACCATACCTACCTATGGATTGAGTAAGATCCTTCAAGTAAGTTGTCATCGGTGCAAGCAATAAAAATTTCTCGCTAAATATGTATGATCTTTTAGTGTGAAGAAAATAAGCTTTATACGAACTTGTGATATGGAAGAAATAAAAGCGATGGACTGCATAATAAAGTTCTTTATCACAAGTGGCAATATAAAGTGACGTTCTTTTGCATTAAGACTTTGTGCATCCAACCATAAAAGCGCATGCCAACCTCTGCTTCCCTCTATGAAGGGCCTATCTTTTATTTTTACTTTCTACCTCTATACAAGAGTCATGGTGATCTTCACCTTTCCGTTTTACACTTTTTTTCCTTTTGGCAAGCACTATATGTTGGGGAAGATCCATATATATATATATATATATATATATATATATATATATATATATATATATATATATATATATCCACTCGAATGTAGGTTATGATAAAATATTAGTGTTGAAATTACCCTTGAGGTAAAAGGTTGGGAGGTGAAACTATAAGCCCCTATATTTATCTGTGTCCGACTGAGGCTTTGAACTCATAAATATTGCGTGAGTGTTAGAAATTATGAAAGACTAAAAGATGGTTGAGTATGTGGACTTTCTATACAAAAGCTCTTACATTGACTCTTTCTGATATTATGATAAATTGCAATTGTTTCAATGACTAAGATCATAGTTTGTTAGTTTTCAATAAAGTTTTTGATTTATACTTTACCTTGTGAACGAATTGTCACTTTAGCATAAGAAATTATATGTCAATATATGTTGTTGCTCTAAAGATGATCATGATGCCCTCATGTCCGTATTTTATTTTATGGACACCTCTATCTCTAAACATGTGGACATATTTTTCGATTCCGGCTTCCGCTTGAGGACAAGCGAGGTCTAAGCTTGGGGGAGTTGATACATCCATTTTGCATCATGCTTTTATATTGATATTTATTGCATTATGGGCTGTTATTACACATTATGGTACAATACTTACGCCTTTTTCTCTCTTATTTTACAAGGTTTACATGAAGAGGGAGAATGACGACAACTGGAATTCTAGACCAGAAAGGGTGCAAATCTGAGAGACCTATTCTGCACAATTCCAAAAGTCCTGAAAATTTACAGAGAATTATTTTGGAATATATAAAAAATATTGGGCGAAGAAAATACCAGAGGGGACCCACTAGCAGGCCACAAGCCCGGGGGGCGCGCCCCTGTGGCTTGTGGCCCCCGTGGCAGGCCTCTTGTGCCCATCTTCTGCTATATGATCTCTTTTTACCTGGAAAAATCGTCAGGAAGCTTTCGGGACGAAGCGCTGCCGTCTCGAGGTGGAACCTGGGCAGAAGCAATCTAGGGCTTCGGTGGAGCTGTTCTGCCAGGGAAACTACCCTCTCGGAGGGGGAAATCATCGTCAGCATCATTACCAACGATCCTCTCGTCGAGAGGGGGTTAATCTCCATCATCAAATTCACCAACACCATCTCCTCTCAAACCCTAGTTCATCTCTTGTATCCGATCTTTGTCTCAAAACCTCATATTGGTACATGTGGGTTGCTAGTAGTGTTGATTACTCCTTGTAGTTGATGCTAGTTGGTTTATTCGGTGGAAGATCATATGTTCAGATCCTTAATGATATTTATTACTCCTATGGTTACGAACATGAATATGCTTTGTGAGTAGTTTGTTCCTGACGACATAGGAGAAGTCTTGTTATAAGTAATCAAGTGAATTTGGTATTCGTTCGATATTTTGATGAGATGTATGTTGTCTTTCATCTAGTGGTGTTATGTGAGTGTCGACTACATGACACTTCACCATGATTTGGGCCTAGGAGAAGGCATTGGGAAGTAATAAGTAGATAATGGGTTGCTAGAGTGACAGAAGCTTAAACCCTAGTTTATGCATTGCTTCGTAAGGGGCTGATTTGGATCCACATGTTTCATGCTATGGTTATATTTATCTTAATTCTTCTTTCGTAGTTGCGGATGCTTGCGAGAGGGGTTATAAGTGGGAGGCTTGTCCAAGTAAGGGCAACACCCAAGCATCAGTCCACCCACATATCAAATTATCAAAGTAAAGAACGCGAATCATATGGGCATGATGAAAACTAGCTTGATGATAATTCCCATGTGTCCTCGGGAGCGCTTTGCTTTATATAAGAGTTCATCCAGGCTTGTCCTTTGATACAAAAAGGATTGGCTGCACCTTAGTTACACTTGTCACTTGTTACACATTACGAATTATCTTATCACACAACTATCAATTACCGATCATTTCAGTGCTTGCAGAGAATACCTTGTTGAAATCCGCTTGTCATTTCCTTCTACTCCTCGTTGGGTTCGACACTCTTACTTATTGAAAGGACTATGATAGATACCCTATACTTGTGGGTCATCATTAGGTATGTTTCCATGAGCTTGAGTTACGAGGAAGAACTCAAACAACCCATGGAGGATGACATCAAGTGGTGATCGTCATCAAGACTGCGGTGTGCAAGGTCAAGTGGAGCATCACGAAGAGATCATGCTTGAAGCTTGCTGTCCATTGTGGTGACAATGGACTTGCGACGATGTGTAGAACAGTATCCCACCCATAGTGGAGTATGGGGAAGCAGTCAACTAGTCTTCATCGAGCCAATTCAATCAAGAAAGGTGGTCCATGATACGTCCATTATGCATCATGTTTTCCTGCTGTTATTTATGATGTTTTTATGCATAATAATGCTTGTTGGGGTAATTCTAATGCCTTTTCTCTCATAATATGCAAGGTAAACACAAAGAGGGAGAATTCCGGTAGCTGGAAATCTGGACCTGGAAAAGCTACGTCAGGCCACCTATTCTGCACAACTCCAAATGAGCGGAAACTTTACAGGGATTTTTTATGGAATATATGAGGAATATTGGAGCCAATAACTACTAGAGGGGGCCCACCAGGTGGGCAGAACCCACCAGGGCGTGCCAGGGAGCCCAGGCGCGCCCTGGTGGGTTGTGCTCCCCTCGGCCCACCTCTGGTGCCCATCTTCTGGTATATGAGTAATTTTGACCTAGAAATAATAAGGAGAGGACTTTCAGGACGGAGCGCCACCGTCTCGAAGCAGAACTTGGGCAGGAGCACTTTTGCCCTCTAGTGGAGCGATTCCGCTGAGAGAACTTCCCTCCCGGAGGTGGAAATCATCGTCATCATCATCACCAACAACTCCCCCATATTGGGGAGGGTAATCTCCATCAACATCTTTAACAGCACCATCTGCTCTCAAACCCTAGTTCATCTCTTGTGTTCAATCTTTGTACCGGAACTATAGATTGGTGCTTGTGGGTGACTAGTACTGTTGATTACATCTTGTAGTTGATTACTATATGCTTTATTTGGTGGAAGATTATATGTTCAGATCCATTATGTTATTTAATACCCCTCTGATCTTGAGCATGTTTATCGCTTGTGAGTAGTTACTTTTGTTCTTGAGGTCACAGGAGAAATCATGTTGCAAGTAATCATGTGAACTTGATATGTGTTCGATATTTTGATAGTATGTATGTTGTGATTCCCTTAGTGGTGTCATGTGAACGTCAACTACATGACACTTCACCATATTTGGGCCTAAGGGAATGCATTGTGGAGTAGTTATTATATGATGGGTTGCGAGAGTGACAGAAGCTTAAACCCTAGTTTATGCGCTATTCCGTAAGGGACCAATTGGATCCAAAAGTTTAATGCTATGGTTATAATTTATCCTCAATACTTTTATCGTAGTTGCGGATGCTTGAGAGGGGGTCAATCATAAGTAGGAGGTTTGGTCAAGTAAGAACAACACCTAAGCACTGGTCCACCCACATATCAAATTATCAAAGTAGCGAACACGAATTGAATCAACATGATGAAAGTGAGTAGATGAAATTCCCATGTACCCTCAAGAACGCTTTCCTTATTATAGGAGACCATTTTGTTTTGGCCTGTCCTTTGCCTCAAAAGGATTGGGCTACCTTGCTGCACTTTTGCTACTACTATCATTACTTTCTCATTACCTTGGTACGCGTCGGTGCTATACAAACGGTTTTTAACCCCTTTCCGTGACGGCATTTGGAACCATCGCCAAGTGAGTGTGGGCGATAGGGGGGGTCCTTCCCACACGTCCCAAAAATCGTCGAGGATAGGCCCTCCTGGGACACAGGCTGGGGCCGTGTGCGATCGGGCGAGGCATAGAAATCCAATCATTTCCGTAGGTATGTACATCCCACACGGTGAATCCCATAAAAACATTTCTGTAGGTATGTACATCCCACACGGTGAATCCCAGAAAAACATTTCTGTATGTATGTACATCCCACACGGTGAATCCCAGAAAAACATTTCAGTAGGTATGTACATCCCACACAGTGAATCCGAGAAAAACATTTCTGTAGGTATGTATATCACACATAGTCAATCCAAGGAATATGTTTCCATTCTTATGTGCATCCCACACAGTCAATCCAGGGAAAACGTTTCCGTTCGTATGTACATCCCACACAGTTTTATGTGTAGGTTCATGTGTAAAAGGTGTAACTATCACACACGGTCTGCCTTGGTTAACTGTTTTCTTTTAACTTCTACATCACACACGATTTGATGATGAAAACTGTGTGGCATTGGACTATCCATCGCGAGCGCTTTTACTGCTAGAACCATTTGCAAAGATCCATGACACATTTAGCAGTTCTATTAGTTTACAATTAATAATTCCAGTATTACGCAAATTCACATTTCATATCGAACAGTTGTTTGCCAATTTCATACCAGGCGCATAAATATATTATAACATCACAGTACGATAGCTACATGAAAACAACACAGTACAACATATAGCTAATTCTACTTCATAAGAACAATATATTCATTTCCCTAATCGAGATCATCCATGCTTGCCATTTACTGCTAATTCTACCTCTGCTTTCAGTTCAGTAAGAACCTGTTTTCCACAGGCCAACTGGGAAAGTGCGTCCTCCTTCACCAACACCATCTTAGCAAAGTCTGATTTAAACAATCTGAGCTCATTCTCCACCTTCAACGTTTTGTCCCGCACCTTCAAATATTCTTCAGCATTGACAACAGTTTCTCTAAGCCTACATCTATTCTCTTCCTCATACATGCTCAAGAGCTTCGCTAGGCACATCTTCAAAGACTGTGGCCACTCTTGATCAACCCACTCCAGGTAAGAACACTTTCGTTCATCCTATAATATTTAAAACTAGATCAGTAACAATTGTAGGGGAAATGGGTTTATAGCAACATAGAAAATCACCAATGCTTATTTTGAAAAACTGAAGAAACATGTTAATTATGACATATCTTCTCAAGAAGATCAATGTGCAAATGAATTAATTGCTACTAAGACAACAACCAAATTCTGGAACATCATAAGCTATAATTAACTACAACAACGCTACAAGTTCTTACTCATGTACAATAAATAACAAATTGAACATTTTATGAGGAAGGTAAATATAACTGCAACATCATAGCGACAGTGTTTGGATGACAACAAATTGATACTAACAGGTGTGTACATGCACAAATTTAGTAACATAGAACAAATAACACTAAGGTCGTCCACTATGTATGCCAAAACTGGGGTAAAGACAATTGTTGCTACATCTCGCAATGGTGCCCTGCAGTGGCAAGCCGATGCAGCGGAAAAAAATCAGGGACCCGGACTCCGGAGCACGTAGTTGCTCCGATGCCCAGTTCCTTCGTGCCATAAAGATTAAGTATTTTACTACTTGGTTGCTCGAATGTGTGGACCAAAGTTGGCTGCACAAACTGCTGAAGCGGTGCCAAATAATTTTCTAATGGCACCACTGATGAGATGGCAACAATTTAAGATACTAGGTACAAACTGTGACACTGTCTTAGGATGCGTTTTGTTGAAGGTGTGGTATGAATGGGTTGGGACCGTGATAGTGTCTGAATCACATCTAACAAATGATTTGTAACAACGAAAGAGGGTCTAACCTCTCTGCACATGCCAGAAACTTCCTCCCACTGTCCACAGATTCAAACGCAACTAGCTTCACGCATGGAGATTGATGGTGACAACGAGCATATAGATCTTCAGCCACCCCGCTCCATTCGTTGCCACTGATGGTCCTAGGGAACTACAAGAGGAAGAAATGACTCAAATCGGCCGCCGGGTAAAACTCCTTCATTCCAAGTCATAGCCCGAGAGAGAGAAGAGAGGCATAACCGGGTGGTGAAGGAGTCGTCGACGGAGGAGGAACCGCTGGAGAGGTCTTTGAAGAAGACCATGGCGACCCCGGCGGTAGGATGCGAGACGGCGAGAGAAAGGAAGCGGCTATAGCTTAGGAAGGAAGGAAGGAAGGAAGGAGGAAATAGGGGAAATGTGACTTGTGGTCAGGGAGAAAAGGGGGTGGGGAAGGGGGGAGGGGCGGGGGTAGATATTTTGGTGGTAGGCCAAAATTTTGGAAATGTGGACGGAAACTTTGCGCGCGGTGCCGCCGGACCATTCACTTTGAACGATTGTGTGCATGGCAAACGATTCTTCTGCTTTACGTGCATGGGATGAGTTTGATCATTCAAATTTTGGTGGAAAATTCCCCGGGTACGTCATTGCATAATTTAACATCGCTTGCTAATTTGGGCACACAAAAGAGTGTATAGCAGACAGACCACACTAACTGAATTGAGCAATTTTAGTAATTAAACAGAGCCAGTTGACCTAAACATTGCTCTAACAAAAGACCAGCATTAAAAGCAAAGCCTAAGTACGCATAATTTTAACAAATCCACCGTTGCGCCGGCCTATGCATCGCCGGTGGGAGATGAGACGTCCATGACTTGTCCTGGCGACATGCTGCCATTGGTGGACTCCGTGTCCCCCTGCTAAAGTCAACCGCGTCCTCGTCCTCGGCGCTGCCCTCAAGGTTGTAGTACTCGTAGTAGTGGCTGCGCTAGAGCTCGTGTTGGTACTCCACCGCCGATTCCTCGACGGACAGAATCTTCTTTACCTCGACCTCGGCCACGCGCAACTCCTCCTGCCGACGCTCCTCGATCTCCGCCACCTCCTGCATCTCCAGCTCCCGCTCGGCGAACTCATGACGAAGCAGGTGCTCCATGGCCACCACCGCCTTTTCGAACGTGGGTTGCATGCTGGAGTCCGAGGTGGCCTGGAATATCTTGGCGTGTGCATCCTCGATCTTGGCGTGGATGGCCTCGACCAGGGCCAGGGCGACATCAGCGGCACGGACGGCAGCTCGAGCGCTCTGGGTGTTTGCAGCCACTGTGGTAGCAGCAGCTGCAGCCGTCTCGATTGCTACAGCTGCCCTGTTGGCTACCGCAGCTGCCCTGTCAGCTGCCGCAGACGCCCTCTCGACGGAAGCGGCCGCGCTCAATGCGGATGTGGTGGCACTCTCGGCGTAGGCGGCCGCGCTCTCGACGCAGGGGGCGGCGCGACCATCGTACGGGCCTTCACGAAGTGTTTCCACGGCGTGCGGGAAATGGGATAGGGATTCATGGATTCGGGGGTTGCCGACACTGGAGCAGACGAGCCAGCAAAGCTTAAGGAGGGAGACTTAAATGGACCCAGATATTCTCATCGCAAACGGTTCCTAGAAAACAACTGTGTGTGATGTTGTAGATATTTTTTATTAGCTGTGAAAGACGAATTTGGAGTGAAGTGGCAACGGATGGTATTTTAAATGTACGAGAAATTTTGTAGTACTAATACAACTGTCATGTCAAATTTTTGGAAAATTTCAGGGGTCATTTGGCCTTTTAAGACATTTAAGTGTTTTGTAGCCATTTAATGACTGTAATTGAAATTTGAACTACATGTCCATGCAACAACTAACCAGAACGGTTTGAAAACTCATATTTTGTGTACTTGAGTGCTATTTAATTCCATGTGCAGTAAATTGGAAGGAATTTTCAAACATATTGGTCTAACGGCTATGACACAATTAAGCATGGAGTGACATGGCATTTTAATTCCAAAAAATTAAATAATATCATAAACACATGAAACCTTGGTTGATGTAATGTCATGCCACCAAGATGATGTGGTAAATAATTTGGCATGTTTGACGAAAGTTTGGACACACACCCCTCACAAACCGGAGCAACTCACTAGAAGGCTCGTGGTTCCGAGAGGGAATAATGCATGTTTGATGACGAACGACACATAGCTTCCTCTTATGGCCTTCAATTTTTTCTATGTTTAACGTGCACTACTACAACTGTAATGTGAAATTTTGGAAAATTATAGGGGTCATTTGACCTTTCAAAGACATTTGAGTGATTTTCTAGCCATTTAATGACCGTAATTCAAATTTGAACTACATCTACATGCAACGGCTAACCATAATAGTTTGAAATATCATATTTGTGTACATGTGTGCGAGTTAATTCCATGTGTAGTACATTAGAAGGAATTTTCAAACATATTTGTCTCATGACATGGACACATGCATATGTATGCATGGAGTGACATGGCATTTTTATTCCAAAAAATTAAAAATATATCAGAAACACATGAAACCGTAGTTGATGTAATGTCATGCCACAAAGATGATGTGGTAAAAAAATTGGCATGTTTGACGAAAGTTTGGACACACACCCTCACAAACCGGAGCAACTGACTAGAAGGCTCGTGGTTCCGAGAGGGAACAATACATGTTTGATGACGAATGGGAGATATATAGCTTCCTCTTACGGCCTTTAATTTTTTTCTACGTGTAACATGCACTACTACAACTATAATGTGAAATTTTGGAAAATTCTAGGGGTCATTTAACCTTTTAAAGACATTTAAGTGATTTTCTAGCCATTTAATGATAGTAATTCAAATTTTAACTACATCTGCATGCAACGGCTAACCATAACGGTTTGAAAAATCATATTTGTGTACTTGTGTGCGAGTTAATTCCATGTGCAGTAAATTAGAAGGAATTTTCAAACATATTTGTCTCACGACATGGCCACATGCATATGTATGCATGGAGTGACATGGCATTTTAATTCCAAAAACTTATAAAAAATATTAGAAACACATGAAAACTTGCTCGATGTAATGTCATGCCACCAAGATGACGTGGTAAAAAAATTGGCATGTTTGACGAAAGTTTGGACACACACCCCTCACAAACCGGAACAACTCACTAGAAGGCTCGTGGTTCCGAGAGGGAACAATGCATGTTTGATGACGAATGGGATATATATAGCTTCCTCTTATGGCCTTCAATTTTTCTCTACGTCTAACGTGCACTACTACAACTGTAATGTGAATTTTTGGAAAATTATTGGGGTCATTTGACCTTTTAAAGACATTTAAGTGATTTTCTAGCCATTTAATGACCATAATTCAAATTTGAACTACATATACATGCAACGCCTAACCTAAACGGTTTGAAAAATCATATTTGTGTACCTGTGTGCGAGTTAATTCCATGTGCAGTAAATTAGAAGGAATTTTCAAACATATTTGTCTCACGACATGGACACATGCATATGATGCATGGACTGACATGGTATTTTAATTCCAAAAAATTTAAAAAATATCAGAAACACATGAAACCTTGCTTGATGTAATGTCATGCCACCAAGATGATGTGGTAAAAAATGGCATGTTTGAAGAAAGTTTGGACACACACCCTTCACAAACCAGAGCAACTCACTAGAAGGCTCGTGGTTCCAAGAGGGAACAATGCGTGTTTGATGATGAACGGGAGATAGCTTCCTCTTACGGCCTTCAATTTTTTTCTACGTCTAACGTGCCCTACTACAACTGTAATGTGAAATTTTGGAAAATTTAGGGGTCATTTGACCTTTTAAAGACATTTAAGTGATTTTCTAGCCATTTAATGATCATAATTCAAATTTGAACTATATCTACATGCAACGCCTAACCCAAACGGTTTGAAAAAACATATTTGTGCACTTATGTGCGAGTTAATTCCATGTGTAGTAAATTAGAAGGATTTTTAAAACATATTGGTCTCACGGCATGGGCACATGCATGGAGTGCCATGGCATTTTAATTCCAAAAAATTAAAAAATGATAAGAAAAACCTGAAACCTTGCTTGATGTAATGTCATGCCATCAAGATGATGTGCTAAGAAAATTGGCTTGTTTGACGAAAGTTTGGACACACACCCCTCACAAACCGGAGCAACTCACTAGAAGGTTTGTGGTTCCGAGAGGGAACAATGCATGTTTGATGACGAATGGGAGATAGCTTCCTCTTACGGCCTTGAATTTTTTTCCTACGTTTAACATGCACTAATACAACTGTCATGTGAAATTTTGGAAAATTTCAGGGGTCATTTGACCTTTTAAAGACATTTAAGTGATTTTCTAGCCATTTAATGACCATAAATCAAATGTGAACTACATCTACATGCAACGCCTAACCATAACGGTTTGAAAAAACATATTTTTGTGTACTTGTGTGCGAGTTAAAAAATCATCAGACGATGTAAATATCTGGTGTTCAAAAAAGAAAAATGTAAAGATGTGGCAAGACAACCAGACCCCACACGATTGGCACTCTATCTCGTGGTTCGAGGTTTGGTAGGTGAGTGGCGGGGATCATTAATCAGAGACGGTTCTGCGTTGGAAACCGCCAGCTATTATGTTCACACACAGATTTTGCTGCGAGAATCGTGTGTAATTCAAACTACAGTACTCATAAATTCTGGCGACCGGCGTGTGTACTGTCCCCATCGATCTAGATTCCGGCCACCAATAAATACTACCTTGCTCATGTCGTCCCGCCTGCATTCTCATCTACATCCTCCCCTCGCCCGCCCTCTCTCTCTCTCTCTCAAATCTCTGACATAGCGCCGCCGGTCTGCCCACGTGTCGACGAGGAGTCGTCACCCCCGAGGACGCTCACTCGAATAGCAGCAACGAGGACCCCTACGCACCGCCGGACGAGGTTGCACCGGAGCCTCCAACTTTGGATTGGTTTTGGGGCCAGTACAATCTTTGTCTGTGGAAGACACTGTCATCGGTTGAGAAAGCCAGGCAAGTGGCGTTCAAGAAGGAGATGGCGAAGGAGGAAGTCAGGTACCAAGCGGCTTGTGAAGCCCGTGATGCCGCCTGGAAAAAGGAGGCGGCGGAGCTTTGGGGGCGGGCGCGTCGTCGTGCCGAGGAGGTGTACAAAGATGGGTACTTCATCAACCCGGCAATCCGACCCATGGGTGGCCACGCCCATGGGCACCCGACCCGAATGGGTAGGGTATGGGTTGCCATATTCACCCATGGGTTAGCCCGATGGGTAACCCGATTAGTCATGGGTAGGGTATGGGCATAATGTCCTGTCCATCGGTCACCCGATGGGTCGCCCGATTAATATTAGTGATTAAAATATTATATTGTTTGTGGACGTTTTGGTGAAGATACTTGCTAATTATAGTTTTCTTCAGAACAACTCAACACTGCCAGTAGCTATGCAATGTAACACAACAGCAGAGAGCTATTTTGTCAACACACGACTACTACGCCAACAGCCCAAACGAGTTTGGCCCTGAATCATTTCTCTCGTGCACACAACACATGTATATGTATGATGGGCCAAGTTCTCAAAACAAATGATGGGCCTAAGGATTGTTCAGCCATCTCAGCCCATAGTAGATATGCAGCACGGGGCACTGGCAAAAGTGGGCAGACGCAGCTAAGTTTAGTACCACCTCGCCTAGCTAAGGAGAAGTGCGGCTTCGACATCACTATAAAGGTAGCAGGTGGACTCCTGGTTCCTTGCGCTCGACCATGTAAATATACGTAGTACTACACGCGAGCTTGGTTCGCCACTATAAAAATACAACTGTAAGCGAAAATTAAAACCAATAATAATTTTAGTCCTGCCCGATGGGTGCCCGATTAGGTCGGGTAACCCGATGGGTTCGGGCATGGGTCTGATCTGAGACCCGTGGGTAGGGTCGTGGGCGCAAGCTTGACCCGATAAAGGGTTCGGGCATGGGTCTGGCCAAGGTCGACCCGGCCAAACCCGACCCGACTGCCAGGTTGAGTACTTCACGAGGAAGTTCATCGACGCTGGGCGCCTCTACACTGGGAAGACGCCGCGCACCAGGGAGCTGCTGGCGAGGGGCTTCCGGAATACTGGCCCCAGGAGGGATTATTAGTTTTAGTATTGTTTGTTTTCAATTTTATGCATTGTACCTAGTAGTTAAGTATCATCACGTATATGTGATGATATTATATATATCATATTCTGCGATGAACTAATGAATAATGAATATATATATATATATTATGAATTCCATTTTCTATCTGTTTTTGTATACTAATTTGAATCTAGCTGTTATCATCCACATATACAGAATGGAAAGTGTATATACACACATTGAAACGGAACATGTAAGAATGGAAAACAGAGTACACACATTGAAACAGAGGAATAAACAGAGCAATACTATGATTGCTACGAATACATAGCTATCCACGTTGAAACGACTCAACAAAATAAAATGCGTCCATGAGACCATGACCACCAGCCCTTGCCTACGGTAGCTCTTGGCTCTGCCTGAACTCGTGCAGGCGTTCATCCAAGCAGTCGACACGCTCGCGGTACATCTGGAGCGCGATCTCGAGCTCCAAGTTGGCTATTTCATCGGAGATCACCAGCTCGAGGATGCGACGGCCATGTTCCTCTACTGCGCCCAGGTGGACACCTAGACCAAGGAGGCGGTCGAGCCTATGGACCAACGCGTTGGCATCCAGCGGGCCGCGGATAAGGCGAGCGGCACCACCCATGCGAACGGAGCGGTGAGCGTCTGGTGCAAGTATGGAACGGCTGGCCTCTGGTGCAAGTATCACGCCGAAGGCCTCTGCCCACTCCTGGCGAGGAATGGGGGTACTGACGGGACGTGTACCCAGCTGCGACGCCGTGTCAACAGTAGGCAAGCGCCAATGGATCCGCTCTTGCTGTGCGGCGTGCCGCGCCTCTCGCTCTACGACACTCCAACGGTCTCGCCGTGCGGCGAGCCGTAGCCTATCGGCGCAGCTGCGCCTAGCTTGCTATGCTGTGCGCCATCAATCATGTTGTGCGGTGAATTACAGCCTGTTGGCGCTGACATGCCTATCTTCATCTGCGGCATTCAAGCGCCATGTGCCAAAGGTCTGCTCAACCCTGGCGATGACGTGCATCACGGCGTCATCCATTGCGTTGCCGGGGAGCTCCTCGGCCTCGATGGGTCATGGCGCGTGCTCGGTTTCCTCATTGACGAGGTTGATGGCAGAGGTGGCGCTTTGGTGGGTTGGCATGCTTGAAAAAGGTAGATGTGCTACAGGCTGCGCTTGTCGCCTCCGTGCGTCGCGTGCCACCTAGGTTTATGCGCAATATCGTTGGGTGGCGGGAAACAGGTGAGGAAATGGTGGGAAACGGTGGCGTGTTCATAAAACGCCATCAATTAATGGAAACTTAGCATAGAAGGAACATCGAGCTAGCAAAAGAAGTAGATGATGATCAGATGAACACGGACCACACTAGGGAACCCATCAGTGATGAATTCATCAATCACAAACTGTTGAATACTAGCAAGTGTTTGCCCACAACACACACGGCTTATTCCTTCACAAACAGGTTGGATGGATCAACTGTATGCCACGTATCTCACATTGTCAAAAGGTAATGCGATAGACCTTCTTTAACATGTGTTAAAAAAACAAGGACCTCGAGGTTAAATTAACTCATGGCTGCTCCATCAACACAACTTCCCATCTAGTCACCCATCTGATGGCTGCTCCAGCCTGAGCACACTTAACTTGAGAGTTCTCTTACATGAGCTACTGGTGGAACAGCTAGTCCTTACTGATATAGGATGCCTCTTTTCATCCTTATGGCATATCTGGATGACTGTCCGTCCCCTAATGGCCAATAGATGTTGTGTAGACAGAGCATATCACATACGTCTTATTAGAAGCAACCGCTTGTGTTATTATCGGTCTTCGCACACATTTCTGATTACAGACCTGTTTGTCGCGTATCACACACATCTTGATATATTAAACCGTTTCTGTTCTCTTGTCTCAATGCAAACAGTTCATCCGAGTGAACCGCATGCTGTATATCGCACACACCTTGATCTAGCTGACCATTTCTTTTGTGTTGCCTAATCACAAACAGTTCATCTGAGTGAACCGTATGTTGTATATCGCACACACCTTCATCTGGTTGCCCGTTTCTTTTGTTCCTCCTCATCACAAACAATTAATTGAACTAAACCGTGTGCCCTGCATCACACACGCAACTAAAATCTGAACCATGTTTTATGCATCCTCCATCGCAAACATTTTGCACCTTTTTGACGGGGTTTTTACACCACCATTTGCGATTATTGCATCGCACACAGTTTCGTCGAAGGGTCTCTGATCGTAGTGTCACGTTAGCAGCATCCTGCAGTAGTGAATGTCCTCTGCTTAAACACAGTTTGCCTATTGAAACTCTAGGAGGTCCTCCTCCACCTAAAGGTGATCATGTGTTTGAATTAAAACAATTGTCAGACACTTTTAAATATGCTTATCTTGATGAGAGGGAGATATATCATGTTATTATTAGTGCTAACCTTTCAGAACATGAAGAAGAAAGATTATTGAAAGTTCTAAGGAAGCATCGAGCTGCTATTGGATATATTCTTGATGATTTAAAGGGCATTAGTCCCACTCTATGTCAGCACAAGATGAATATGGAACCTGATGCTAAACTCATTGTTGATCACCAACGTTGGTTAAATCCAAAGATGAAAGAAGTGGTAAGAACAGAAATATTAAAACTTCTGGGTAAGTCCCATTCACTGTGTCCCTAAAAAGGGAGGTATTACTGTTGTTCCTAATGATAAGAATGAACTTATTCCACAAAGAATTGCTATAGGCTATAGAATGGTAATTGATTTTAGAAAATTAAACAAAGCAACCAGAAAAGATCATTACCTTTGCCTTTTATTGATCAAATGCTAGAAAGATTATCTAAGCACACACATTTTTTTCCTTGATGGATACTCTGTTTTTTCACAAATACCTGTTTCTCAACCTGATCAAGAAAAGACCACTTTCACTTGTCCCTTTGGAACTTATGCTTATACACGTATGCCTTTTGGTTTATCTAATGCACATGTTACCTTTCAAAGATGTATGGCTACTATATTTTCTGACTTCTGTAAAAAGATTGTTGAGGTTTTCATGGATGACTTCTCTATTTATGGGAAGTCTTTTGATGATTGTTTAAGCAATCTTGATCGAGTTTTGCAGAGATGTGAACAAACAAATCTTGTCTTGAATTGGGAGAAGTGTCACTTTATGGTTAATGAAGGTATTGTCTTGGGTCATAAAATTTCTGAAAGAGGTATTGAAGTGGACAAAGCTAAGGTTGATTCAATTGAGAAAATGCCATGTCCTAAAGATATTAAAGGTATTCGCAGTTTCTTAGGTCATGCTGGTTTCTATAGGAGATTTATCAAAGACTTTTCTAAAATTTCTATGCCTCTTACATATCTTTTGCAAAAGGATGTTCCTTTTGTTTTTGATGATGATTGTTTAGAAGCTTTTGAAACACTCAAGAAAGCCTTAATTTCTGCACCTATTGTTCAACCACCTGATTGGAACTTGCCTTTTGAAATTATGTGTGCTGCTAGTGATTATGTTGTTGGTGTTGCCCTAGGACAAAGAGTTGATAAGAAACTAAATGTTATTCATTATGCTAGTTAAACTTTAGACAATGCTCAACATGTTGGGAAACGTAGCATGCAATTTCAAAAAAAAAACTACGCTCATGCAAGATCTATCTAGGGGATCCATAGCAATGAGAGGGGGAGAGTGTGTCCACGTACCCTTGTAGACCGAAAGCGGAAGTGTTTGACAATGCAGTTGATGTACTCGAACTTCTTTTTGTTCTAACCGACCAAGCACCGGACGTACGACACCTCCGAGTTTTGCACACATTTAGCTCGATGACGTCCCTCGAACTCTTGATCCAGCAAAGCGTCGAGGGAGAGTTTCTTGAGCACAACAACTTGGTGATGGTGATGGTGAAGTGATCCGTGCAGGGCTTCGCCTAAGCACTGCGACAATATGACCGGAGGCGTAAATTGTGGAGGGGATGCCGCACACGGCTAGGAATCAATGTTGTGTGTTCTAGCTGTGCCCCCCCCCACATATATATATATATATATATATATAGAGAGAGAGAGAGAGAGAGGTGGGAGAGGGAGAGGAGCTGCAAGGGGGTAATCCTACTTGGGTGCCTTGTCCAAGTCGGCCTCCCCCTTCCATATACATCGGAGGGGGAAGGAAAGAGAGGGGGAGGGGAAGAAAAGGGGGAGGCCGAATATTCCCCTTTCCTTCTCCCTTACCATCCTTTCCTTCTCCTCTTATTCGGCCTATAGGGGGTGCACCAGCCCATTTTGGGGCTGGCCTGTCCCTCTCTTGGCCCATTAGGCCCATATAGCTTGCCCGGGGTTGCCCGGAACCCCTTCCGGTGACCCGATACGTACCCGGTACCCCCGGAACACTTCTGGTGTCCAAATACTATCATCCTACATATGAATCTTTTCCTCTATACCATTTTGCAACTCCTCGTATGTCGGTGATCTCATCCAGGACTACGAACAACATTCGGTCACCAAATCACATAACTCATATAATACAAAATCGTCATTGAATGTTAAGCGTGCGGACCCTACGGGTTCGAGAACTATGTAGACATGACCAAGACACCTCTCTGGTCAATAACCAACAGAGGAACCTAGATGATCATATGGTTCCCACATATTCTACGAACATCTTTATCGGTCGTACCGTAATGACAACATATGTTATTCCCTTTCTCATCGGTATGTTACTTGCCCGAGATTCGATCATCGATATCTTCATACCAAGTTCAATCTCGTTACCGGCAAGTCTCTTTACTTGTTCCATAATACATCATCCTTTAACTAACTCATTAGTCACATTGCTTGCAAGGCTTATTATGATGTGCATTACCGAGAGGCCCCAGAGATACCTCTCCGATACTCGGAGTGACAAATCCTAATCTCGATCTATGCCAACCCAACAAACACCTTCAGAGATACCTGTAGAGCATCTTTATAATCACCCGGTTACGTTGTGACGTTTGATAGCACACAAGGTATTCCTCCGGTATCCGGGAGTTGCATAATCTCATAGTCGAAGGAATATGTATATGACATGAAGAAAGCTAAAACAATAAACTGAATGATCAACATGCTAAGCTAACGGATGGGTCTTGTACATCACATCATTCTCCTAATGATGTGATCCCGTTATCAAATGACAACTCATGTCCATGGTTAGGAAACCTTAACCATCTTTGATCAACGAGTTAGTCAAGTAGAGGCTCACTAGGGACTTAGTGTTTTGTCTATGTATTCACACATGTATTAAGGTTTCCGGTCAATACAATTCTAGTATGAATAATAAACATTTATCATGAATAAGGAAATATAAAATAACAACTTTATTATTGCCTCTAGGGCATATTTCCTTTAGTCTCCCACTTGCAGTGGAGTCAATAATCTAGTTCACATCGCCATGTGATTAACACCCATAGTTCACATCGTCATGTGACCAACACCCAAAGGGTTTACTAGAGTCAGTAATCTAGTTCACATCGCCATGTTATTAACACCCAAAGAATACTAAGGCGTGATCATGTTTTGCTTGTGAGAGAGGCTTAGTCAATGGGTCTGTCATATTCAGATCTGTATGTATTTTGCAAATTTCTATGTCTGCAATGCTCTGCACGGAGCTACTCTAGCTAATTGCTCCCACGTTCAATACGTATCTAGATTGAGACTTAGAGTAATCTAGATCAGTGTCAAAGCTTGCATTGACATAACTCTTTACAATGAACTCTTTATCACCTCCATAACCGAGAAACATTTCCTTAGTCCTCTTTAAGGTAACTAAGGATAATTTTGACCACTATCCAGTGATCTACTCCTAGATCACTATTGTAACCCCTTGCCAAACTCATGGTAAGGTATACAATAGGTCTGGTACACAGCATGGCATACTTTATAGAACCTATGGCTGAGGCATAGGGAATGACTTTCATTCTCTCTCTATCTTCTATCGTGGTCGGGTTTTGAGTCTTACTCAACTTCACACCTTGCAACCCAGGCAGAACTCTTTCTTTGACTGATCTATTTTGAACATCTTTGAAATCTTGTCAAGGGATGTGCTTTGTGAAAGTCCTATTAAGCATCTTGATCTATCCCAATAGATCCTGATGCCCAATATATAAGCAGCTTCACCGAGGTCTTTCGTTGAAAAATTCGTATTCAAGTATCCTTTTGTGCTATCCAGAAATCCTATGTCATTTCCAATCAATAATATGTCATCCACATATAATACCATAAATGCTACAGAGCTGCCACTCACTTTCTTGTAAATACATGCTTCTCTGAAAGTCTGTATAAAACCATATGCTTTGATCACACTATCAAAGCGTATATTCCAACTCTGAGATGCTTGCACCATCCCATAAATGGATCGTTGGAGCTTGCACACGTTGTTAGATCCTTTAGGATCGACAAAACCTTCTGGTTGCATCATATACAACTCTTCTTTGAGAAATCCATTAAGGAATGCAGTTTTGGCGTCCATTTGCCAGATTTCATAATCATAAAATGCGGCAATTGCTAACATGATTCGGATAGACTTAAGCATCGCTACGGGTGAGAAAGTCCCATCGTAGTCAACTCCTTGAACTTGTCAAAAACCTTCGCAACAAGTCGAGCTTTGTAGACAGTAACATTACCATCAGTGTCAGTCTTCTTCTTGAAGCTCAATTTATTATTTATGGCTTGCTGATCATCGGGCAAGTCAACCAAAGTCCATACTTTGTTCTCGTACATGGATCCTATCTCAGATTTCATGGCTTCAAGCCATTTCGCGAAACCTAGGCTCATCATCGCTTCCTCATAGTTCGTAGGTTCGTCATGGTCTAGTAACATGACTTCCAGAACAGGATTACCGTACCACTCAGGTGCGAAACGTGCTCTGGTTGACCTACGAGGTTCGGTAGTAACTTGATCTTGAGTTTCATGGTCATTATCATTAGCTTCCTCTCTAGTTGGTGTAGGCATCACTGGAACTGATTTCTGTGATGAGCTACTTTCCAATTCGAGAGAAGGTACCATTACCTCGTCAAGTTCTACTTTCCTCCCACTCACTTCTTTCGAGAGAAACTCCTTCTCTAGAAAGGATCCATTCTTAGCAATAAAGATCTTGCCTTTGGATCTGTGATAGAAGGTGTACCCAACAATTTCTTTTAGGTATCCTATGAAGACGCACTTCTCCGATTTGGGTTCGAGCTTATCAGGCTGAAGCTTTTTGACATAAGCATCGCAACACCAAACTTTAAGAAACGACATCTTAGGTTTCTTGCCAAACCATGTTTCATACGGTGTCTTCTCAACGGATTTAGACGGTGCCCTATTTAACGTGAATGTAGCTATCTCTAATGCATAACCCCAAAACGATAGTGGTAAATCGGTAAGAGACATCATAGATCGCACCGTATCTAATAAAGTACAGTTACGACATTCGGACACACCATTACGTTGTGGTGTTCCAGGTGGCGTGAGTTGTGAAACTATTCCACATTGTTTTAAATGAAGGCCAAACTCGTAACTCAAATATTTGCCTCCGCGATCAGATCGTAGAAACTTTATTTTCTTGTTACGATGATTCTCCACTTCACTATCTGATTAATTGAACTTTTAAAATGTTTCAGACTTGTGTTTCATCAAGTAGATATACCCATATCTGCTCAAATCATCTGTGAAGGTCAGAAAATAACGATACCCGCCGCGAGCTTCAACACTTCATCAGACCACATACATCGGTATGTATTATTTCCAATAAGTCATTAGCTCGCTCCATTGTTCTGGAGAACAGAGTTTTAGTCATCTTTGCCATGAAGCATGGTTCGCAATTATCAAGTGATTCCAAAAGCCCATCTGCATGGAGTTTCTTCATGCGCTTTACACCAATATGACCTAAACGGTAGTGCCACAAATATGTTGCACTACCATTATCAACTTTGCATCTTTTGGTATCAATATTATGAATATGTGTATCACTAAGATCGAGATTCAATAAACCATTCACATTGGGTGTATGACCATAGAAGGTTTTATTGATGTAAACATAACAACAATTATTCTCTTACTTAAATGAATAAACGTATTGCAATGGACATGATCTAATCATATTCATGCTCAATGCAAACACCAAATAACATTTATTTAGGTTCAACACTAATCCTAAAGGTAGAGGGAGTGTGCGATGGTGATCTTATCAACCTTGGAATCACTTCCAACACACATCATCACCTCGCCCTTAACTAGTCTCTGTTCATTCTGTAACTCCTGTTTCGAGTTACTAATCTTAGCAACTACACTAGTATCAAATACCCAGGTGCTACTACGAACACTAGTAAGGTACACATCAATAATCTTTATATCAAATATACTTTGTTCACTTTGCCATCCTTCTTATCCACCAAGGTTTTTGGGGTAGTTCCATTTCAAATTGCCATTTCCTTTGCGGTAGAAGCACTAGGTTTCCGGCTTGGGCCCAGCTTTGGGCTTCTTCACAGGAGTGGCAACTTGCTTGCCATTCTTCTTGAAGTTTCCTTTCTTTCCCTTGCCCTTTTCTTGAAACTAGTGGTCTTGTTGACCATCTACATTTGATGCTCTTTCTTGATTTCTACCTTCGCCGATTTAAGCATCACAAAGAGCTTGAGAATCGTTTTTGTCATCCCTTGCATATTATAGTTCATCACGAAGTTCTAGTAGCTTGGTGATAGTGACTAGAGAACTCTGTCAATCACTATCTTATCTGGAAGATTAACTCCCACTTGATTCAAGTGATTGTAGTGGCCGAAATCACTATTCTGACCTTTTCAGCAATCTTTGTCACAAAATGAACTCGACGTGAAAGTATTTCACAATCTGACCCTTTTAGCAACGCCACATACCGTGGCGTTTCTTCTCCATATAAAAACGCCAAGCTAGCTAGCGTTTCAAATCCACATTCAAACGCTGGAGTAGCTAGCGTTTCCAATCCGAATAGAAACGTCAAGTAAGTGGGCATTGTTGCCCTGGCCAGAAACGCCATAGGGCTTGGATTTTAGGCCCTAGATTTAGGAGCAGCTTTTTACTTTGGCGATGGAGCAGCAAATGGGCTGGGTGCCAGCACAGAAATGCCAAAGCCCTTGGCGTTGCTTACCTGGTCCGCAACGCGAGCAACCTCGGCGTTTCTTCTTTGGGTAGGAACGCTAGCTGGCTCGGCGTTTCTCCTTTGGGCAGGAACGCTAGCTAGCTCGGCGTTTTTATTTGAGAAAGAAACGTCGCGGACTTTGGCGTTGCTAAAAGGGTCAGATCGTGAAATACTTTCATGTTGAGTTCACTTTGTGACAAAGTTTGTTAATAGGGTCAGAATAGTGATTTCGGCCGATTGTAGTACCCAGACATTCCAAGCACATGCTCACTGATTGAGTTGTTCTCCTCCATCTTGTAGGCAAAGTACTTGTCAGAGGTCTCATACCTCTTAACACCGGTATGTGTCTCAAATATCATTTTCATCTCTTGGAACATCTCATATGCTCCATGGCGTTCAAAACATTTTTGAAGTCCCGGTTCTAAGCCGTAAAGCATGGTGCACTAAACTATCAAGTAGTCATCATACCGAACTTGTCAACTGTTCATAAGGTCTGCATATGCTCCTGCAATAGGTCTGTCAAATGCATATTGATAAAGTAAAGTAATTATATGGCGTTTGCATTTCATACAATAAAGAGACAACCATAAGGCTCTGGCCAGTTGCCAGTAACTTTTACAAAACATGATCATCTCATACAATAACGTATATCACATCATGTCTTGACCATATCACATTACAACATGCCCTGCAAAAACAAGTTAGACGTCCTCTACTTTGTTGTTGCAAGTTTTACGTGGCTGCTATGGGCTTCTAGCAAGAACCGTTCTTACCTACGCATCAAAACCACAACGGTGAATTATCAAGTTTGTTGTTTTAATGATGAGGACATGACAACCTTGGATACGACCAAAAATATTGCATACATGCATATTTGTCAAGTAATTTCTAGTGCAAACTATTCAATATCTATTTATGTTATCCAGAACAAAAATACTTCACACACTTTTGTGTTTTGTCTAATTCCAGGTGTATGGGACATTTGTACAATCCACATATGAAGATAAGGTAAAAGGAGAAGTTTAGGTTCTGTTCAAAAAGTCCTCTCACGTCACTTTTGGGCCAAGAGAAGATAGAGTCCAAGTCTCTCACGTTCTGGATTCAGATTCAGACTACACAGACATACCTGACTTAAAACGTCAACAACTTTCTCATACGGACTCCGAATTGGGTGATTCTCTTTTTGCTGGAAAGTAGATTTCGTGCTCTTTCCAACCCATTTGGAATCACCTTCAAATTCGTCCAGAGTATTGAGATAATGATGAAACAATCTGATGCTGCAGCAGAATCCGAGTCAAACAAGAAGTCCAAAGGTGTTGCACCACCTCCACTTGGGCCCATGAGCCTTGTATGACCTAGGGTTAGTTTTAGGATGCCTTGGGACATTCTTCCACCTCCTTGGCCGCCACCCCTTGCTCCTATATAAGTAGATCCATCTAGTAGCTTTTTCCTTCGGATTTGTTTAGTTAAAAGTTAGCCATTGCAACTTCGTGTACTTCGTTTGTGTCCAACGACCAGACCAAGACCGCTTACGGATCCCCACCATTATTAGTACTTCATATATATTCGCAATATTCAGATTGCTTTATCATATTCTTGCTCGTTCTTCGATTGCTTGCAGGAATAGACCTTCGTGGTCAGGCTGACCGTGCTTCCGGCATCGTCAGTAACCTCAAGAGATTGGTTTAGCGATTGCTAAGGCGCACGTCGTGCATGTTTGTAGTCGGATCGTCAAAGTTGTCTCCACCAAATTGATAGTTATCATCTCATCGAAAGATCGGGCCCCTCGCCTCTATCATTTAACCTTCAACAAGGACCGGCCGCGGTCAAATTCGATTCAACTAAAGTTGGAGAAACAGACACCCGCCAGCCACCTTTATGCAAAACTAGTTGCATGTCTGTCGGTGGAATCGGTCTCATGAACGTGGTCATGTAAGGTTGGTCCGGGCCGCTTCATCCAACAATACTGCCGAATCAAAATAAGAAATTGGTGGTAAGAAGTATGACGATCACCGCCCACAACTCTTTGTGTTCTACTGGTGCATATCATCTACGCATAGACCTGGCTCAGATGCCACTGTTGGGAAACATAGCATGCAATTTCAAAAAAAATCCTACGCTCATGCAAGATCTATCTAGGAGATGCCTAGCAACGAGAGGGGGGAGTGTGTCCACGTAGCCTCGTAGACCGTAAGCCGAAGTGTTTGACAACGCGGTTGATGTAGTCGAACTTCTTCTCGTTCCAACCGATCAAGCACCGAACGTACGACACCTCCGAGTTCTGCACACGTTCAGCTCATTGACGTCCCTGGAACTCTTGATCCAGCAAAGTGTCGAGGGAGAGTTTCATCAGAACGATGGCGTGGTGATGGTGATGGTGGGTGAGGGAGAGGGGCTGCAAGGGGTGCCCCAAGTAGGAGTAATCCTACTTGGGCGCCTCCTCCAAGTCGGCCTCCCCCCTTCCATATACATCATAGAGGGAAGGAAAGATAGGGGGAAGGGAAGGAAAGGGGGAGGATGAATCCTCCCCTTTCCTTCTCCCTTCCCGCCTTTACTTCTCCTCCTATTCGACCTATAGGAGGAGCACCAGCCCCTTCTGGGCTGGTCTGTCCCTCTCTTGGCCCATTAGGCCCATATAGCTTGCCCGGGGTTGCCCGGAACCCCTTTCGGTGACCCGATACGTACCCGGTACCCCCGGAACACTTCTGGTGTCCAAATACTATCATCCTATATATGAATCTTTACCCCTCGACCATTTCAAGACTCCTTGTAATGTCTGTGATCTCATCCAGGACTCCGAACAACATTCGGTCACCAAATCACATAACTCATATAATACAAAATCATCATCGAACGTTAAGCGTGCGGACCCTACGGGTTCGAGAACTATGTAGACATGACCGAGACACCTCTCTGGTCAATAACCAACATCGGAACCTAGATGCTCATATTGGTTCCCACATATTCTACGAACATCTTTATCGGTCGTACCATAATGACAACATACGTTATTCCCTTTGTCATCGGTATGTTACTTGCCTGAGATTCGGTCGTCGATATATTCATACCTAGTTCAATATCGTTACCGGCAAGTCTCTTTACTCGTTCCGCAATACATCATCCCGTAACTAACTCATTAGTCACATTGCTTGAAAGGCTTATTATGATGTGCATTACCGAGAGGGCCCAGAGATACCTCTCCGATACTCGGAGTGACAAATCCTAATCTCGATCTATGCCAACCCAACAAACACCTTCGGAGATACCTGTAGAGCATCTTTATAATCACCCAGTTACGTTGTGACATTTGATAGCACACAAGGTATTCCTCTGGTATCCGGGAGTTGCATAATCTCATAGTCGAAGGAATATGTATATGACATGAAGAAAGCTATAGCAATAAAACTGAATGATCAACATGCTAAGCTATCGGATGGGTCTTGTCCATCACATTGTTCTCCTAATGATGTCATCCCGTTATCAAATGACAACTCATGTCCATGGTTAGGAAACCTTAACCATCTTTGATCAACGAGCTAGTCAAGTAGAGGCTTACTAGGGACTCAGTGTTTTCTCTATGTATTCACACATGTATTAAGGTTTCAGGTCAATAAAATTCTAGCATGAATAATATACATTTATCATGAATAAGGAAATATAAAATAACAACTTTATTATTGCCTCTAGGGCATATTTCCTTCACAACGAAATTATGCTACTACTGAAAAGGAATTTCTAGCAGTGGTGTTTGCTTGTGAAAAATTTAGATCTTACATTGTTGATTCAAAAGTAGTTGTTCACACCGACCATGTTGCTATTAAATATCTTATGGAAAAGAAAGATGCTAAACCTAGAATTATTCGTTGGGTTCTCTTACTGCAAGAATTTGATTTACATATCACTGATAGAAAGGGAGCAGAGAACCCCGTAGCTGATAACTTGTCTAGGCTTGAAAATGTGCTTACCCACTACCTATTAATGATAGTTCTCCTGATGAGCAGTTAGCTGCAATAAATGTTTCTCATAAAACTCCTTGGTATGCTAACTATGCTAATTATTAGATGTTACTTCTATGATTTAAGACATTACTTCTAGGATGATTATCACCTAGCTTTACATACCAACAAAAGAAAAAAAGCTTCTATGATTTAAGACATTACTTCTGGGATGACCCACATCTTTATAAAGGAGTAGATGGTATTATTAGACGTTGTGTACCTAAACATGAACAGGGACAAATCCTACCGAAATCTCACTCTGAAGCTTATGGAGGTCATCATACGGGAGGCAGAACTGCTCATCACAAGGTATTGCAATCTGGATTTTATTGGCCTACTCTTTTCAAGGATGCTCGTAAGTTCGTATTATCTTGTGATGAATGTCAAAGAATAGGTAATATCGGTAAGCGTCAAGAAATGTCTATGAATTATTCACTTGTTGTTTAACCATTTGATGTTTGGGGTTTTGATTATATGGGACCTTTTCCTTCCTCTAATGTGTATACACATATTTTGGTTGTTGTTGATTATATTACTAAGTGGGTAGAAGCTATTCCAACCAGTAGTGCTGATCACAACACCTCTATTAAAATTCTTAAGGAAATTATTTTCCCAAGGTTTGGAGTCCCTAGATATTTAATGTCTAATGGTGGTTCACACTTTATTCATGGTGCTTTCCGTAAAATGCTTGCTAAGTATGATGTCAACCATAGAATTGCATCACCTTATCATCCTCGGTCTAGTGGTCAAGTTGAACTTAGCAATAGAGAAATAAAATCAATTTTGTGAAGGACTGTCAACAGGTCCCGGAAGAATTGGTCTAAGAAATTAGATGATGCACTTTCGGCTTATAGAACAACTATCAACTTTCAACTAAATTTTCTCTAGGAACATATCTAAACAGTAGAACTGAAGCGCGAGCTATGACATCATTTGCAAAGCCTTTTGACTATGTTCAGGATAATTAAGTTCATCTTGTGAACCACCACTCAGATAGACATCCCTCTAGTCATCTAAGTGATTACATGATCCGAGTCAACTAGGCCGTGTCCGATCATCACGTGAGACGGACTAGTCATCATCGGTGAACATCTTCATGTTGATCGTATCTACCATACGACTCATGCTCGACCTTTCGGTCTCTTGTGTTCCGAGGCCATGTCTGTACATGCTAGGCTCGTCAAGTCAACATAAGTGTTCCGCATGTGTAAATCTGTCTTACACCCGTTGTATGTGAACATTAGAATCTAACACCCGATCATCACGTGGTGCTTCGAAACAACGAACTGTCGCAACGGTGCACAGTTAGGGGGAACACTTTCTTGAAATTATTATGAGGGATCATCTTATTTACTACCATCGTTCTAAGTAAACAAGATGTACAAACATGATAAACATCACATGCAATCAAATAGTGACATGATATGGCCATCATCACTTTGCTCCTCTTGATCTCCATCTTCGGGGCTCCATGATCATCATCGTCACCGGCATGACACCATGATCTCCATCATCATGATCTCTATCATCGTGTCTTCATGAAGTTGTCTCGTCAACTATTACTTCTACTACTACAGCTAATGGTTAGCAATAAAGTAAAGTAATTGCATGACGTTTATGTTGACACGCAGGTCATAAATAAATTAAGACAACTCCTATGGCTCCTGCCGGTTGTCATACTCATCGACATGCAAGTCGTGATTCCTATTACAAGAACATGATCAATCTCATACATCACATATATCATTCATCACATCCTTTTGGCCATATCACATCATATAGCATACCCTGCAAAAACAAGTTAGATGTCCTCTAATTGTTGTTTGCATGTTTTACGTGGCTGCTATGGGTTTCTAGCAAGAACGTTTCTTACCTACGCAAAAACCACAACGTGATATGCCAATTGCTATTTACCCTTCATAAGGACCCTTTTCATCGAATCCGATCTGACTAAAGTGGGAGAGACAGACACCCTCTAGCCACCTTATGCAACTAGTGCATGTCAGTCGGTGGAACTAGTCTCACGTAAGAGTACGTGTAAGGTTGGTCCGGGCCGCTTCATCCCACGATGCCGCCGAATCAAGATAAGACTAGTAACGACAAGTAAATTGACAATATCGACGCCCACAACTACTTTGTGTTCTACTCGTGCATAGAAACTACGCATAGACCTAGCTCATGATGCCACTGTTGGGGAACATAGCATAAATTCAAAAGTTTCCTACGTGTCACCAAGATCTATCTATGGAGTCATCTAGCAACGAGGGAGGAGTGGATCTACATACCCTTGTAGATCGCGCACGGAAGCATTCAAGCGAACGGGGTTGATGGAGTCGTACTCGTCGTGATCCAAATCACCGATGATCCTAGCGCCGAACGGACGGCACCTCCACGTTCAACACACGTACGGAGCAGCAACGTCTCCTCCTTCTTGATCCAACAAGGGGGGAGGAGAGGTTGATGGAGATCCAGCAGCACGACGGCGTGGTGGTGGATGTAGCGGGATTCCAACAGGGCTTCGCCAAGCGCTGTGGGAGGAGGGAGATGTGTCATGGGAAGGAGAGGGAGGCGCCAGGGCTTAGGTGTGGCTGCCCTCCCTTCTCCCCACTGTATATAGGGCCAAGGGAGAGGGGGGCGCAGCCTTGGCCCTTCCTCCAAGGAAGGGTGCGGCCAGGGAGGAGTCCCTCCTCCCCAAGGCACCTCGGAGGTGCCTTCCCCCTTTAGGACTCTTCCTTTCCCTTCACTCTTGGCGCATGGACCTCTTGGGGCTGGTGCCCTTGGCCCATATAGGCCAAGGCGCACACCCCTACAGCCCATGTGGCCCCCCGGGACAGGTGGACCCCGGGACCCTCCCGGTGGTCCCGGTACGTTACCGATAAAACCCGAAACTTTTCCGGTGACCAAAATAGGACTTCCCATATATAAATCTTTACCTCCAGACCATTCCGGAACTCCTCGTGACATCCGGGATCTCATCCGGGACTCTGAACAACTTTTGGGTTACCGCATACTAATATCTCTATAACCCTAGCATCACCGAACCTTAAGTGTGTAGACCCTACGGGTTTGGGAGACATGCAGACATGACCGAGATGACTCTCCGGTCAATAACCAATAGCGGGATCTGGATACCCATGTTTGCTCCCACATGTTCCACGATGATCTCATCGGATGAACCATGATGTCAAGGACTTAATCAATCACGTATACAATTCCCTTTGTCTAGCGGTACGATACTTGCCCGAGATTCGATCGTCGGTATCCCGATACCTTGTTCAATCTCGTTACCGGCAAGTCTCTTTACTCGTTTCGTAACACATCATCCCGTGATCAACTCCTTGATCACATTGTGCACATTATGATGATGTCCTACCGAGTGGGCCCAGAGATACCTCTCCGTTTACACGGAGTGAAAAATCCCAGTCTCGATTCGTGCCAACCCAACAGACACTTTCGGAGATACCTGTAGTGTACCTTTATAGCCACCCAGTTACATTGTGACGTTTGGCACACCCAAAGCACTCCGACGGTATCCGGGAGTTGCACAATCTCATGGTCTAAGGAAATGATACTTGACATTAGAAAAGCTTTAGCATACGAACTACATGATCTTGTGCTAGGCTTAGGATTGGGTCTTTGTCCATCACATCATTCTCCTAATGATGTGATCCTGTTATCAATGACATCCAATGTCCATGGTTAGGAAACCGTAACCATCTATTGATCAACGAGCTAGTCAACTAGAGGCTCACTAGGGACATGGTGTTGTCTATGTATCCACACATGTATCTGAGTTTCCTATCAATACAATTCTAGCATGGATAATAAACGATTATCATGAACAAGGAAATATAATAATAACTAATTTATTATTGCCTCTAGGGCATATTTCCAACAGTCTCCCACTTGCACTAGAGTCAATAATCCAGTTCACATCGCTATGTGACTAACACTCAAGGTCACATCCCCATGTGACTAACACCCAAAGAGTTTACTAGAGTCAATAATCTAGTTCACATTACCATGTGATTAACACTCGATGAGTTCTGGGTTTGATCATTTTATGCTTGTGAGAGATGTTATAGTCAACGGGTCTGAATCTTTCAGATCCGTATGTACTTCACAAATTTCTTATATCATCTTGTAGATGCAACTACTATGCTACATTTGGAGCTATTCCAAATAACTGTTCTACTATACGAATCCAGTTTACTACTCCGAATAATCTGGATTAGTGTCAAAGTTTGCATCGGCGTAACCCTTTACAACGAACTCTTTTACCACCTCCATAATCGAGAAAATTCCTTAGTCCACTAGTTACTAAGGATAACTTTGACCGCTGTCCTGTGATCCATTCTTAGATCACTCTTGTACCCCTTGACTGACTCATGGCAAGGCACATTTCAGGTGCGGTACACAGCATAGCATACTGTAGGGCCTATGTCTTAAGCATAGGGGACGACCTTCGTCCTTTCTCTCTATTCTGCCGTGGTCGAGCTTTAAGTCTTAACTTCATACCTTACAACTCAGGCAAGAACTCCTTCTTTGACTGATCCATCTTGAACACCTTCAAGATCATGTCAAGGTATGTGCTCATTTGAAAGTACCATTAAGCGTTTTGATCTATCCTTATAGATCTTGATGCTCAATGTTCAAGTAGCTTAATCCAGGCTTTCCATTGAAAAATACTTTCCAAATAACCCTATATGCTTTCCAGAAATTCTACCTCATTTCTGATAAACAATATGTCAACAACATATATTCATCAAAAATTCTATAGTGCTCCCACTCACTTCTTTGGAAATACAAGTTTCTCATAAACTTGTATACACCCAAAATCTTTGATCATCATCAAAGCATACATTCCAACTCAGAGATGCTTACTCCAGTCCCTAGAAGGATTGCTGGAGCTTTGCATACTTATTAGCATCTTTCAGGATTGACAAAACCTTCTGGTATGTATCACATACAACCTTTCCTCAAAAAACGTCGAGGAAACAATGTTTTGACATCCTATCTGCAAGATTTCATAAATAATGCAGTAATCGCTAATATAATTCCAACAGACTCTTAGCATCGCTACGAGTGAGAAAGTCTCATCGTAGTCAACTCCTTGAACTTGTCGGGAAACATCTTAATGACAAGTCGAGCTTTCTTAATGGTGATACCTACCATCATTGTCCGTCTTCCTTTTAAAATCCATATGTACCTAACAGCCTTACGACCATCAAGTAGTTCTCCCAAAGTCTACACTTTGTTTTCATATATGGATCCTCTCTCGGATTATATGGCCTCGGGCCATTTTGGAATCCAGGCCCACCATTGCTTCTCCATAGCTCGTAGGTTCATTGTTGTCTAGCAACATGACTTCCAAGACAGGATTACGTACCACTCTGAATTAGTACGCATCCTTGTCATCCTACGAGGTTTGGGAGTGACTTGATCCGAAGTCTCATGATCAATATCATAAGCTTCCACTTCAATTGGTGTAGGTTCCATAGGAACAACTCTTTGTGCCCTGCTATACACTAGTTGAAGTGACGGTTCAATAACCTCATCAAGTCTCCACCATCCTCCCACTCAATTCTTTCGAGAGAAACTTTTCCTCGAGAAAGGACCCGATTCTATAAACAATCCCTTATTGCTTTCGGATCTGAGACAGGAGGTATACCCAACTATTTTGGGTGTCCTATGAAGATGCATTTATCCGCTTTGGGTTCGAGCTTATCAGCCTGAAACTTTTTCACATAAGCGTCGCAGCCCCAAACTTCTAAGAAATGATAGCTTAGGTTTCTCTAAACCATAGTTCATATGGTGTCATCTCATCGGAATTTCGTGGTGCCCTATTTAAAGTGAATGTGGTTGTCTCTAATGCCTAACCCATAAACTATCGTGGTAATTCGATAAGAGACATCATGGTATGCTTCATATCCAATAGGGTGCAGTTATGATGTTCGGACACACCATCACACTATGGTGTTCCAGGCTGTAATAGTTGTGAAACAATGAAACAATTTCCACAATGTCTTAATTCTGTGCCAAACTTGTAATTCAGATATTCATCTCTATGATCATATCATAGATATTTTATCCTCTTGTCACGACGATCTTTCAACTTCACCCTAAAATTACTTGAACCTTTCAATAATTCAGACTCGTGATTCATCAAGTAAATATACTCAACATCTACTCAAATCATCTGTGAAGTAAGAACATAACGATATCCACTACACGCCTCAGCACTCATTGGACTGCATACATCAAAATGTATTACTTCCAACAAGTTGCTTTCTAGTTCCATTTTACTGAAAACGAGGCTTTCAGTCATCTTGCCCATGTGGTATGATTTGCATGTCTCAAGTGATTCAAAATCAAGTGAGTCCAAACGGTCCATTTGCATGGAGTTTCTTCATGCATATATACCAATAGGCATGGTTCGCATGTCTCAAGTGATTCGAAATCAAGTGAGTCCAAAGATCCATCAACATGGAGCTTCTTCATGCGTTTTATACCAATATGACTCAAATTGTAGTGCCACAAGTATGTGGTACTATCATTACTATCTTATATCTTTTGGCATGAACATGTGTATCACTACGATCGAGATTCAATAAACCATTCATTTTAGGTGCAAGACCATTGAAGGTATTATTCAAATAAACAGAGTAACCATTATTCTCCTTAAATGAATAACCGTATTGCGATAGACATAATCCAATCACGTCTATGCTCAATGCAAACACCAAATAACAATTATTTAGGTTTAACATCAATCTCGATGGTAGAGGGAGCGTGTGATGCTTGATCGTATCAACATTGGAAACACTTCCAACACATATCGTCAGCTCAACTTTAGCTAGTCTCCATTTATTCCGTAGCTTTTATTTCGAGTTACTAACACTTAGCAACCGAACCGGTATCTAATACCCTGGTGCTACTAGGAGTACTAGTAAAGTACACATCAACACAATGTATATCCAATATACTTCTATCGACCTTGCCAGCCTTCTAATCTACCAAGTATCTAGGGTAATTCTGCTCAAGTGGTTGTTTCCCTTATTACAGAAGCACTTAGTCTCGGGTTTGGGTTCAACCTTGGGTTTCTTCACTAGAGCAGCAGCTGATTTGCCGTTTCATGAAGTATCCCTTCTTGCCCTTGCCCTTCTTGAAACTAGTGGTTTCACCAACCATCAACAATTGATGATCCTTCTTGATTTCTACTTTTATGGTGTCAAACATCGCGAATATCTCAAGGATCATCATATATGTCCCCGATATATTATAGTTCATCACGAAGCTCTAGCAGCTTGGTGGTAATGACTTCGAAGAAACATCATTGTCTCATCTGGAAGATCAACTTCCACTCGATTCAAATGATTGTTGTACTCAGACAATCTGAGCACAAGCTCAACAATTGAGCTTTTCTCCCTTAGTTTGCAGGCTAAGAAAATCGTCGGAGGTCTTATACCCCTTGACGTGGGCACGAGCCTGAAATCCCAATTTCAGTCCTTGGAACATCTCATATGTTCTGTGATGTTTCAAAAACGTCTTTGGTGCCTCAATTCTAAACCATTTAGCATTACGCACTGAACTATCATGTAGTCATCAAAACGTGTATGTCAGATGTTCGCAACATCCACAGACGACGTTCGAGGTTCAGCACACTGAGCGGTGCATTAAGGACATAAGCCTTTTATGAAGCAATGAGGACAAACCTCAGTTTACGGACCTAGTCCGCATAATTACTACTATCAACTTTCAACTAAATTTTCTCTAGGAACATATCTAAATAGTAGAACTGAAGCGCGAGCTATGACATAATTTGCGAAGACCTTTTGACTATGTTCAGGATAATTAAGTTCATCTTGTGAACTCCCACTCAGATAGACATCCCTCTAGTCATCTAAGTGATTACATGATCCGAGCCAACTAGGCCGTGTCCGATCATCACGTGAGACGGACTAGTCATCATCGGTGAACATCTTCATGTTGATCGTATCTACCATACGACTCATGCTCGACCTTTCGGTCTCTTGTGTTCCGAGGCCATGTCTGTACATGCTAGGCTCGTCAAGTCAACCAAAGTGTTTCGCATGTGTAAATCTGTCTTACACCCGTTGTATGTGAACGTTAGAATCTAACACCCGATCATCACGTGGTGCTTCGAAACAACGAACTGTCGCAACGGTGCACAGTTAGGGGGAACACTTTCTTCAAATTATTATGAGGGATCATCTTATTTACTACCGTCGTTCTAAGTAAACAAGATGTACAAACATGATAAACATCACATGCAATCAAATAGTGACATGATATGGCCATCATCACTTTGCTCCTCTTGATCTCCATCTTCGGGGCTCCATGATCATCATCGTCACCGGCATGACACCATGATCTCCATCATCATGATCTCTATCATCGTGTCTTCATGAAGTTGTCTCGTCAACTATTACTTCTACTACTACAGCTAACGGTTAGCAATAAAGTAAAGTAATTACATGACGTTTATGTTGACACGCAGGTCATAAATAAATTAAGACAACCCCTATGGCTCCTACCGGTTGTCATACTCATCGACATGCAAGTTGTGATTCCTATTACAAGAACATGATCAATCTCATACATCACATATATCATTCATCACATCCTTTTGGCCATATCACATCATATAGCATACCCTGCAAAAACAAGTTAGATGTCCTCTAATTGTTGTTTGCATGTTTTACGTGGCTGCTATGGGTTTCTAGCAAGAACGTTTCTTACCTACGCAAAAACCACAACGTGATATGCCAATTGCTATTTACCCTTCATAAGGACCCTTTTCATCGAATCCGATCCGACTAAAGTGGGAGAGACAGACACCCTCTAGCCACCTTATGCAACTAGTGCATGTCAGTCGGTGGAACTAGTCTCACGTAAGAGTACGTGTAAGGTTGGTCCGGGCCGCTTCATCCCACGATGCCGCCGAATCAAGATAAGACTAGTAACGACAAGTAAATTGACAATATCGACGCCCACAACTACTTTGTGTTCTACTCGTGCATAGAAACTACGCATAGACCTAGCTCATGATGCCACTGTTGGGGAACGTAGCATAAATTCAAAATTTTCCTACGTGTCACCAAGATCTATCTATGGAGTCATCTAGCAACGAGGGAGGAGTGGATCTACATACCCTTGTAGATCGCGCGCGGAAGCGTTCAAGAGAACGGGGTTGATGGAGTCGTACTCATCGTGATCCAAATCACCGATGATCCTAGCGCCGAACGGACGGCACCTCCGTGTTCAACACACGTACGGAGCAGCGATGTCTCCTCCTTCTTGATCCAGCAAGGGGGGAGGAGAGGTTGATGGAGATCCAGCAGCACGACGGCGTGGTGGTGGATGTAGCGGGATTCCAACAGGGCTTCGCCAAGCGTTGTGGGAGGAGGGAGATGTGTCATGGGAAGGAGAGGGAGGCGCCAGGGCTTAGGTGTGGCTTCCCTCCCTTCTCCCCACTATATATAGAGCCAAGGGAGAGGGGGGGCGCAGCCTTGACCCTTCCTCCAAGGAAGGGTGCGGCCAGGGAGGAGTCCCTCCTCCCCAAGGCACCTCGGAGGTGCCTTCCCCCTTTAGGACTCTTCCTTTCCCTTGACTCTTGGCGCATGGGCCTCTTGGGGCTGGTGCCCTTGGCCCATATAGGCCAAGGCGCACACCCCTACAGCCCATGTGGCCCCCCGGGACAGGTGGACCCCCTTGGTGGACCCCGGGACCCTCCCGATGGTCCCGTTACGTTACCGATAAAACCCGAAACTTTTCCGGTGACCAAAATAGGACTTCCCATATATAAATCTTTACCTCCGGACCATTCCGGAACTCCTCATGACGTCCGGGATCTCATCCGGGACTCCAAACAACTTTTGGGTTACCGCATACTAATATCTCTATAACCCTAGCGTCACCGAACCTTAAGTGTGTAGACCCTACGGGTTCGGGAGACATGCAGACATGACCGAGATGACTCTCCGGTCAATAACCAACAGCGGGATCTGGATACCCATGTTGGCTCCCACATGTTCCACGATGATCTCATCGGATGAACCATGATGTCAAGGACTTAATCAATCCCGTATACAATTCCCTTTGTCTAGCAGTACGATACTTGCCCGAGATTCGATCGTCGGTATCCCGATACCTTGTTCAATCTCGTTACCGGCGAGTCTCTTTACTCGTTTCGTAACACATCATCACGTGATCAACTCCTTGATCACATTGTGCACATTATGATGATGTCCTACCGAGTGGGCCCAGAGATACCTCTCCGTTTACACGGAGTGACAAATCCCAGTCTCGATTCGTGCCAACCCAACAGACACTTTCAGAGATACCTGTAGTGTACCTTTATAGCCACCCAGTTACGTTGTGACGTTTGGCACACCCAAAGCACTCCTACGGTATCCGGGAGTTGCACAATCTCATGGTCTAAGGAAATGATACTTGACATTAGAAAAGCTTTAGCATACGAACTACATGATCTTGTGCTAGGCTTAGGATTGGGTCTTCGTCCATCACATCATTCTCCTAATGATGTGATCCCGTTATCAATGACATCCAATGTCCATTGTCAGGAAACCATAACCATCTATTGATCAACGAGCTAGTCAACTAGAGGCTCACTAGGGACATGGTGTTGTCTATGTATCCACACATGTATCTGAGTTTCCTATCAATACAATTCTAGCATGGATAATAAACGATTATCATGAACAAGGAAATATAATAATAACTAATTTATTATTGCCTCTAGGGCATATTTCCAACACTAACCTGATGGTTGTTAATGGGCAACGAATAAAACATTATATCTCAGTTACGCCCATTAATGTTGAAAGTAATATCATCCAAACTTTGACACCGGAAGAACACATAAAAGAGACCTTTCGGAACACTCCAAAATCGTGAAAAAGAGGAGGTACGTGATACACTAAGTAAAAGGACTCCGAAAAAATCACAAAAATATTTTCTATCAGTTTTGGAAAATAAAAAATTAGGAAAATAAGAAACAACCGGGAAGCACACCCTGGTGGGCACAAGACACGAGGGTGCGCCGCCAGGTTGTGCCCACCTTGGGTACCTTCTGGACTCCATTTTTCTACATCTTGCTTGTTTCCCAAGATAAAAAATATTTATATACCCCCGAACCTATTGACCACCGTATCATGGAGAAATCTTCTGTTTTCTTTTCCTTGTTGTTTTCTATCAGATCCCATCTACCATGGCCACTTCAAGCTCCTCCAAGGACAAGTTCTTCAAGAACGTCATCAACCCATATTTGCAGGAGGTGGTGCAGCACCCTCAGGTCATCCAGATGCATGAGGGGGTGCTGCACATCCACGATGTGCAAGGCCCCAAGGGGACAGGAACCATGGAGGCTAGGCTTGAAGCCATGGAGTAGGAGGTCTTCCAGTGCAAGGGGATGGTGGAGCTTGGGCTTAATGCCAATCACCTCATGATCACAGACTTCACCCGTGATCTCAAGGTGGAGGGCAAGTCCATGAAGGACATCGTCTTCACCCTCAACGAGCAAATCAACTTCCTCCAAAGCCAGATCTACGATCTCCAAAACCAAGTCTTTGAATATGAGGCGAGGTTTAAAGGTATGAGTTTGGCTGCCAGTTGCAGGACCCGTGAGATTCATTCTTCCTCCTATGATGGTGGACCTCTGCCATGGAAACTCGAGGACATGATCACCTCTACTTCATGACCAAAAGAAAACTGGGTATCGGGTATGGGCACTCCCCTTGGCTTTCGCCAAGCTTGGGAGAGGTGCCCCGGTATCGTATCACCCCACTATATTTTTCCTTTACTTATTTTAGTTCGATCCATAGTTATCTTTTGCTTAGATGAATAAAAGTTTAGTTCGATCCTTTCTTTTCGAGAGTTTGCTTAGTGATCTATCCTTGTAATTGTGTGCGAGATATATAGTAAAGTTTAGTTTGAGTTTTTGCTTTCTTTACTTTCATGTTCCAATAAAAAGAAAGGAAGTAAATGAAAAAGATCATATGCTAATCTTATGGTAGGTGATGACACCACCTAAGGAAAAGTATAAGTAGAAAATTTTATTAGAGATTGACAAACATAGCATAGGTCAATGATGCAACTCATGAAAGAATTAATAAGGGAAGAGAAGATTCACATATAAATACACTATCCTAGAAATCTTTTGTGATTGTGGGCCCTCATCAAAATGTTATATGCCAAAATTGTTGGCGTTGGACAAGGAAGACAACATAATGATTTATGTTTGTCCATATTTACATAGAAGTTATATTGTCATAGATCCTTCAACATGTGGTGCTTTCCCCCCATCTTTGCTAGCCAAAAACTCCACACTAAGTAGAGATACTACTTGTGCATCCAAAAACCCTTAAACCCAAATCTTATTTTCAAGTGTCCACCATACCTACCGAAGGATTGAGTCAGATCCTTCAATTAAGTTGTCATCGGTGCAATAAGGCATTAAAAAATGCTTCTAAAAGTGTGAGATTATTTAGTGTAAGAAAAAATTGAGTGTCGTACGAACTTGTGATGGTGAAGAATAAAAGCGACATGCTCCATAATAAAGGTTTCCATCACAAGGGGCAACACAACGTGACGTTCTTTTGCACTAAGGGGTTGAGCATACAAACAAATAAGTGCATGGAAACCTCTGCTTCCCTCTGCGAAGGGCCTATCTTTTACTTTTATGTATTTCCTTTTATGCAAGAGTCAAAGTTTTTCTCTATTCCTTTTATTTTTTTCCTTTGGCAAGCATCATGTGGTGAGAAAAGATCTAGGCACATATGTCTAGTTGAATATGGGTAGCATGAGTTATTATTGTTGACATCACCCTTGAGGTGAATACGTTGGGAGGCGAAACTATAAGCCCCTATCTTTCTATGTGTCCGGTTGAAACATTTTGCTCATGTGTATGCGGTGAGTGTGTTAGCAATCATAGAAGACTATATGATGGTTGAGTATGTGGAGTTGCCTAATGGCTCCAATACGTGACCCTTCCTGAAAAGATGATGAATTGTAGTTGCAAAGTTGACTGAGAACATAGTTTGTTGGTTTCTAATAGAGTTTATGCTTTATACTTCAACAGTGTGATGGGTTGTTACTTATTCATGAGAAGTCTATGATAAAAGTTCTAAGATAAAAGTTTTATGTTAAAGCTTGTTGCCACTATAATAATCTACATGATGCTTCTATGTCCATATTTTGTTTTTATCAACACCTCTCTCTCTAAGCATGTGGACATGTTTTTGATTTCGATTTTTCGCTTGAGGAAAAGCGAGGTCTAAGCTTGGGGGAGTTGATACGTCCATTTTGCATCATGTTTTCCTACTGTTATTTATGATGTGATTTTTGGAGTAATTCTAATGTCTTTTTTCTCATAATATGCAAGGTACTCACAAAGAGGGAGAATTTCGGCAGCTGGAAATCTGGACCTGGAAAAGCTACGTCAGGCCACCTATTCTGCACAACTACAAATGAGCTGAAACTTTACGGGGATTTTTTATGGAATATATGAGGAATATTGGAGCCAATAAGTACCAGAGGGGGCCCACCAAGTGGGCACAACCCACCTGGGCAGGCCAGGGAGCCCAAGCGCGCCCTGGTGGGCTATGCTCCCCTCGGACCACCTCCGGTTCCCATCTTCTGTTATATAAGTCATTTTGACCTAGAAATAATAAGGAGAGGACTTTCGGGATGGAGCGCCGCCGTCTCGAGGTGGAACTTGGGCAGGAGCACTTTTGCCCTCCGGCGGAGCGATTCCGTCGGGGGAACTTCCCTCCCGGAGGGGGAGATCATCTTTGTCATCATCACCAACAACTCTCCCATCTTGGGGAGGGCGATCTCCATCAAGATCTTCAACAACAACATCTCCTCTAAAACCCTAGTTCATCTCTTGTGTTCAATCTTTGTACCGGTACTATAGATTGGTGCTTGTGGGTGACTAGTAGTGCTGATTACATCTTGTAGTTGATTACTATATGGTATATTTGGTGGAAGATTACATGTTCAAATCCATTATGCTATTTAATACCCCTCTGATCTTGAGCATGTTTATCACTTGTGAGTAGTTACTTTTGTTCTTGAGGTCACGCGAGAAATCATGTTTCAAGTAATCATGTGAACTTGATAAGTGTTCAATATTTTGATAGTATGTATGTTGTGATTCCCTTAGTGGTGTCATGTGAACGTCGACTACATGACACTTGACCATATTTGGGCCTAAGGGAATGCATTGTGGAGTAGTTATTAGATGATGGGTTGCGAGAGTGACAGAAGCTTAAACCCTAGTTTATGCGCTATTCCGTAAGGGGCCGATTGGATCCAAAAGTTTAATGTTATGGTTAGAATTTATTCTTAATACTTTTCTCGTAGTTGTGGATGCTTGCGAGGGGGTTAATCATAAGTAGGAGGTTTGTTCAAGTAAGAACAACACCTAAGCACCGGTCCACCCACATATCAAATTATCAAAGTAGCGAACACGAATTGAATCAACATCATGAAAGTGACTAGATGAAATTCCCGTGTACCCTCAAGAACGCCTTGCTTGTTATAAGAGACCGTGTTGGCCCGTCCCTTGCCTCAAAAGGATTGGGATACCTTGCTACACTTTTATACTACTGTCATTACTTGCTCGTTACAAATTATCTTGTTATCAAACTACTCTGTTACTTAAAATTTCAGCACTTGCAGACATTACCTTGCTGAAAACCACTTGTCATTTCCTTCTGCTCCTCGTTGGGTTCGACACTCTTACTTACTGAAAAGGCTACAATTGATCCCCTATACTTGTGGGTCATCAGTCCAACTTGAGGAAGTCAATATCATCATCATCAAGCTCAAGTGGACTATGTGCAAGGGAAAGGTTTACCCTTGATAGGTTTTCTCTTTTACTGGTCTCAAGGTGGTTGTTGGGAGACCGAGTTATAGGACAGTTTGCCGTACTATCAAGGGGGGCTCTCAAGTTAGTAGCTTGATCGTATCATTCGTAGAGAGCTCAAACCATTGCATCCTTGCATCATCTTTCTTGGTTCTTGTTTGGTTTTACCGATGGTCGTTAGAAGAAAGAGGGGATGCCTTCCGAGGCATCCCCAAGATTAGTTGCTTGGAAGTCCTTGAATATTACCTTGGGGTGCCTTGGGCATACCCAAGCTTAGGCTCTTGCCACTCCTTATTCCTTCATCCATCGTGATCTCACCCGAAACTTGAAAACTTCAATCACACAAAACTTAACAAAACCTTCGTGAGATCCGTTAGTATAATAAAGCAAATCACCACTTTAAGTATTGTTGCAAACCCATTCATATTTTATTATTGCATTATACCTATTGTATTCTAACTTTACCATGGCTTATACCCCCCCCCCTATACAATCCATAGATTCATCAAAATAAGCACACAATGCAATGAAAACAGAATCTGTCAAAAACAGAACAATATGTTGTAATCTGAACTTTGACCATACTTCTGTAACTACAAAAAAATTGAAAACTTAAGACAACATGGGAAATTTGTATATCAATCATGTGTCAAAAATTCAGAACTTACCGTCGCTCCAGTGATTTTTAATAATTCTATGACTGAAAGTAAAAGTTTTTGTTAATGCACAGAATCAAAGCAACTATCACCCAAATCATCCCAAAGGCTTTACTTGGCAAAAAAATTTAGTTAAAACATTAAAACACAATCATAATAGTAGCATAATTGTATATTTATTGAAAACAGAAAGGAAAACAAAAAATAAATAAAAGATAACTATTGGGTTGCCTCCCAACAAGCGCTATTGTTTTAGCCCCTAGCTAGGCATAATGCATAGTTTCAAGTGTTATCACCCTTGGTTTTTGAAATCTTCGCAGGAGTTTTCTCAAACCCAGGAGGCTCTTTACGCTTCCTGTATTCTTAGGAAATGAGATCGTTTTGAGATCTAAAATATCCAATCGCTTATTACACAGAGTATTATTGCGATTGAGGCTCCCACTTATATTTTTGAGAGGTTCGTTAGACTTCTGCAACTCAACCAAATTTTTCTGTATATCACCCAATTTGCCTAATATTTGAATCCCCTTGAGGGAGTCCTGGATTAGGGGGTGTTCGGATAGTCGAACTATACCTTCAAGCCGGACTCCTGGACTATGAAGATACAAGATTGAAGACTCCGTCCCGTGTCCGGAAGGGACTTTCCTTGGCGTGGAAGGCAAGCTTGGCGATACGGATGTTCAGATCTCCTACCATTGAAACCGACTCTATGTAACCCTAACCCTATCTGGTGTCTATATAAACCGGAGGGTTTTAGTCCATAGGACAACATACACATCAACAATCATACCATAGGCTAGCTTCTAGGGTTTAGCCTCTCTGGTCTCGTGGTAGATCAACTCTTGTAATACCCATACCATCAATATTAATCAAGCAGGACGTAGGGTTTTACCTCCATCGAGAGGGCCCGAACCTGGGTAAAACTTCATGTCCCCTGCCTCTTGTTACCATCCGGCCTAGACGCACAGTTCGGGACCCCCTACCCAAGATCCGCCGGTTTTGACACCGACATTGGTGCTTTCATTGAGAGTTCCTCTATGCCGTCGCCGTCAGGCCCGATGGCTCCTACGATCATCAATGGCAGTCCAGGGTGAGACCTTCCTCCCCGGACAGATCTTCGTCTTTGGCGGCTTCTCACTGCGGGCCGATTCACTTGGCCATCTAGAGCAGATCGAAAGCTACGCCCCTGGCCGTCAGGTCAGATTCGGAAGTTTAAACTACACGGCCGACATCCGCGGGGACTTGATCTTCGACGGATTTGAACCACTGCCGAGCGCGCCGCACTTTCACGACGAGCATGATCTAGCTTTGCCGCCGAGCAGTGCCCTGGAGGCCGCACCCGCGTCAGCTCCGACCCCTAGTTCGAAGCTGGCCGCGCCGATCGAGGACGGGCGGTTAGACGCCGCCTCGGGGGCTGAGATCCCAACGGCGGTTGAGCCGAACACCAGCCCCATACCCTGCAAGACTCGTGACTCCATGGAGCCGGATTCTTCTCCGGACTCCGAACTCTCCGCGCCCCTGCCGAGCGAATCCGATTGGACACCGATCATGGAGTTCACGGCCGCGGACGTCTTTCAGCACTCGCCTTTCGGCGATATCCTGAAGTCACTGAAGTCTCTCTCTTTATCAGGAGAGCCCTGGCCGGACTATGGTCAGCAAGGTTGGGATTTGGACGATGAAGAAATTCAAAGCCCACCCACCACCCACTTTGTAGCCACTGTCGAAAACTTAACCGACATGCTCGACTTTGACTCCGAAGACATTGACGGTATGGACGCCGATGAAGGAGATGATGAAGAACCAGCACCTACTAGGCCCTGGAAAGCCACCTCATCATATGACATATACATGGTGGACACCCCAAAAGAGGTATAGGGCAATGGAACAGCGGAGGATGACCCCTCCAAGAAACAGCAAAAGCGCCGGCGTCAGCGCCGGCGCTCAAAATCCCGCCAACACAAAAACGGCGATTCCAGCACGGGAGATAATAATACCCCGGAAAGCACCAAAGAACATCCCCCCGAGCAAGATTTAGCACAGGAGGATGGAGAAACCAGCCCTCATGAAAGAGCGGCCGACAGAGAGGTCGAGGACGATAATTGTATGCCTCCCTCCGAAGACGAGGCAAGCCTCGACGACGACGAATTCGCCGTGCCAGAGGATCCCGTCGAACAAGAGCATTTTCAACGCATGCTTATGGCCACGGCAAGAAGCCTCAAGAAAAAACAGCAACAGCTTAAAGCTGATCAAGATCGGCTAGTCGATAGATGGACTGAAGTCCTTGCGGCCGAAGAGCATAAACCCGAACGCCCCTCCAAGTGCTACCCGAAGCGCGGGTTGCTACCCCGATTAGAGGAGGAAGCACTCGACACGGCCGACAGGCCACCTCGTGGCCGCGACAGAGAGGCCTCATGGCCCTCCACCCAAGCCACACCCCGTACCAAGGCACGGGAATACGCGTCGGACTTACGCGACATGTTGGAGGACAAGACAAGACAAACAAGATCGATCTACGGATCGCGTAGGCACCCCATGGCTCGAGACGACAACCATCACGCTGGCCACAAATTCGGCAGGGCCGAACACAGTAGACAAAGCTCATTGGAGCTACGTCATGATATCGCCCAATACAGAGGCGCCGCACACCCATTGTGCTTCACAGACGAAATAATGGATCATCAAATCCCCGAGGGTTTCAAACCCGTAAACATCGAATCATATGATGGCTCAACAAACCACGCGGTATGGATTGAGGATTATCTCCTTCATATCCACATGGCCCGCGGCGATGATTTCCATGCCATCAAATACCTCCCACTCAAGCTTAAAGGACCAGCCCGGCAGTGGCTTAACAGCCTGCCAACAGGGTCAATCAGCTGTTGGGAGGACCTGGAAGCCGCATTCCTCGACAATTTCCAGGGCACTTATGTGCGACCCCCAGACGCTGACGACCAAAGCCACGTAATTTAGCAGCCAGACGAATCGGCCAGGCAATTCTGGACACGGTTCCTAACAAAGAAAAATCAAATACTCGACTGTCCGGACGCAGAGGCCTTAGCAGCCTTCAAGCATAATATTCGCGACGAGTGGCTTGCCCGGCACCTAGGACAGGAGAAGCCAAAATCTATGGCAGCACTCACGGCACTCATGACCCGCTTTTGAGCGGGAGAAGACAGCTGGCTTGCTCGTAGCAACAACATGACCAAGAACCCTGGTCGTTCGGACACTAGGGACATTAGTGGCAGGTCATGTCGCAACCAGCAGAAGCGCCGCATCAACGGCGACAATGCTAAGGATACGGCAGTTAATGCCGGATTCAGAGGCTCTAAATCCGGTCAACGGAAAAAGTCATTCAAAAGGAATCCTATGGGCCTGTCCAGCTTGGACCGAATACTCGACCGCTTGTGCCAAATACATGGCACCCCCAAAAAGCCGGCCAATCACACCAACAGGGATTGTTGGGTGTTCAAGCAGGCAGGCAGATTAAGCGGCGACAATGAAGACAAGGGGTTGCATAGCGATGACGACGAGGAGCCCCAGCCGCCGAACAATAATGGACAGAAGGGTTTTCCCCCACAAGTGCGGACGGTGAACATGATATACGCCACCCATGTCCCCAAGATGGAGCGGAAGCGCGCGTTAAGGGACGTATACGCGGTAGAGCCAGTCGCCCCAAAGTTCAACCCATGGTCCTCCTGTTGGGGAACGTTGCAGAAAACAAAATTTTTCCTACTCGTTTCACCAAGATCATCTAGGAGTTCATCTAGCAACGAGTCATTGGATGCATCTACGTACCTTGTAGATCGCGAGCGGAAGCGTTCAAAGAACGGGGATGATGTAGTCGAACACGACGTGATTCGAATCACCGGAGATCCTAGCACCGAACGGACGGCACCTCCGCGTTCAACACACGTACGGAACAGCCGCGTCTCCTCCTTCTTGATCCAGCAAGGGAGGAAGGAGAGGTTGAGGGAGATGGCACCAGCAGCAGCACGACGGCGTGGTGTTGATGGAGCTGCAGTACTCCGGCAGAGCTTCGCTAAGCACTATGGAGGTGGAGGAGGTGTTGGGGAGGGAGAAGGAGGCAACCAAAGGCCAAGGACTCAAGGTATGAAGTCCCTCCTCTCCCCCACTATATATAGGGGTGCCAAGGGGGGTGGCCGGCCCTAGGAGATCCAATCTCCTAGGGGGTGCGGCGGCCAAGGGGGGTTTCCCTCCCCCCCAAGGCACCTAGGAGGTGCCTTCCCTCCTAGGACTCTTCCCCCTTAAACCCTAGGCGCATGGGCCTATGTGGGGCTGGTGCCCTTGGCCCATTAGGCCAAGGCGCACCCCCTACAGCCCATGTGGCCCCCGGGACAGGTGGACCCACCCGGTGGACCCCCGGGACCCTTCCGGTGGTCCCGGTACAATACCGATAACCCCGAAACTTGTCCCGATGCCCGAAACAGGACTTCCCATATATAAATCTTTACCTCCGGACCATTCCGGAACTCCTCGTGACGTCCGGGATCTCATCCGGGACTCCGAACAACATTCGGGTTACTGCATATACATATCCCTACAACCCTAGCGTAACCGAACCTTAAGTGTGTAGACCCTACGGGTTCGGGAGACAAGCAGACATGACCGAGACGACTCTCCGGTCAATAACCAACAGCGGGATCTGGATACCCATGTTGGCTCCCACATGCTCCACGATGATCTCATCGGATGAACCACGATGTCGAGGATTCAATCAACCCCGTACGCTATTCCCTTTGTCTATCGATATGTTACTTGCCCGAGATTCGATCGTCGGTATCCCAATACCTCGTTCAATCTCGTTACCGGCAAGTCACTTTACTCGTACCGTAATGCATGATCCCGTGACCAGACACTTGGTCACTCTGAGCTCATTATGATGATGCATTACCGAGTGGGCCCAGTGATACCTCTCCGTCATACGGAGTGACAAATCCCAGTCTTGATCCATGTCACCCAACAGACACTTTCGGAGATACCCGTAGTCTACCTTTATAGTCACCCAGTTACGTTGTGACGTTTGGCATACCCAAAGCACTCCTACGGTATCCGGGAGTTACACGATCTCATGGTCTAAGGAAAAGATACTTTGACATTGCAAAACTCTAGCAAACGAACTATACGATCTTGTGCTATGTTTAGGATTGGGTCTTGTCCATCACATCATTCTCCTAATGATGTGATCTCGTTATCAATGACATCCAGTGTCCATAGTCAGGAAACCATGACTATCTGTTGATCAACGAGCTAGTCAACTAGAGGCTCACTAGGGACATGTTGATGTCTGTTATTCACACATGTATTACGATTTCCGGATAACACAATTATAGCATGAATAAAGACAATTATCATGAACAAGGAAATATAATAATAATGCTTTTATTATTGCCTCTAGGGCATATTTCCAACAGTCTCCCACTTGCACTAGAGTCAATAATCTAGTTACATTGTGATGAATCGAACACCCATGGAATTCTGGTGTTGATCATGTTTTGCTCTAGGGAGAGGTTTAGTCAACGGATCTGCTACATTCAGGTCCGTATGTACTTTACAAATCTCTATGTCTCCATCTTGAACATTTTCACGAATGGAGTTGAAGCGACGCTTGATGTGCCTTGTCTTCTTGTGAAACCTGGGCTCCTTGGCAAGTGCAATAGCTCCAGTGTTGTCACAGAAGAGCTTGATCGGCCCCGACGCATTGGGTATGACTCCTAGGTCGGTGATGAACTCCTTCACCCATATTGCTTCATGTGCTGCCTCCGAGGCTGCCATGTACTCCGCTTCACATGTAGATCCCGCCACGACGCTTTGCTTGCAACTGCACCAGCTTACTGCCCCACCATTCAAAATATACACGTATCCGGTTTGTGACTTAGAGTCATCCAGATCTGTGTCGAAGCTAGCGTCGACGTAACCCTTTACGACGAGCTCTTCGTCACCTCCATAAACGAGAAACATTTCCTTAGTCCTTTTCAGGTACTTCAGGATATTCTTGACCGCTGTCCAGTGTTCCTTGCCGGGATTACTTTGGTACCTTCCTACCAAACTTACGGCAAGGTTAACATCAGGTCTGGTACACAGCATGGCATACATAATAGAACCTATGGCTGAGGCATAGGGGATGACGCTCATCTCTTCTATATCTTCTGCCGTGGTCGGACATTGAGCTGAGCTCAATTTCATACCTTGTAACACAGGCAAGAACCCTTTCTTGGATTGATCCATATTGAACTTCTTCAATATCTTATCAAGGTATGTGCTTTGTGAAAGACCTATGAGGCGTCTTGATCTATCTCTATAGATTTTGATGCCTAATATATAAGCAGCTTCTCCAAGGTCCTTCATTGAAAAACTTTTATTCAAGTAGGCCTTGATGCTGTCCAAGAGTTCTATATCATTTCCCATCAAAAGTATGTCATCTACATATAATATGAGAAATGCTACAGAGCTCCCACTCACTTTCTTGTAAACGCAGGCTTCTCCATAAGTCTGTGTAAACCCAAACGCTTTGATCATCTCATCAAAGCGAATGTTCCAACTCCGAGATGCTTGCACCAGCCCATAAATCGAGCGTTGGAGCTTGCACACTTTGTCAGCATTCTTAGGATCGACAAAACCTTCCGGCTGCATCATATACAATTCTTCCTTAAGGAAACCATTAAGGAATGCCGTTTTGACGTCCATTTGCCATATTTCGTAATCATAGAATGCGGCAATTGCTAACATGATTCGGACGGACTTCAGCTTCGCTACCGGTGAGAAAGTCTCATCGTAGTCAACCCCTTGAACTTGTCGATAACCCTTAGCGACAAGCCGAGCTTTATAGATGGTCACATTACCATCCGCGTCTGTCTTCTTCTTAAAGATCCATTTATTTTCTATGGCTCGCCGTTCAACGGGCAAGTCAGTCAAAGTCCATACTTCGTTTTCATACATGGATCCTATCTCGGATTTCATGGCTTCTAGCCATTTGTCGGAATCCGGGCCCGCCATCGCTTCTTCATAGTTCGAAGGTTCACCGTTGTCTAACAACATGATTTCCAAGACAGGGTTGCCGTACCACTCTGGTGCGGAACGTGTCCTTGTGGACCTTCGAATTTCAGTAGGAGCTTGATCAGAAGTATCTTGATCATTATCATTAACTTCCTCTCTAGTCGGTGCTGGCACCTCAGGAACATTTTCTTGAGTTGCGCCATTTTCCGGTTCAAGAGGCAATACTTCATCAAGCTCTACTTTCCTCCCACTTACTTCTTTCGAGAGAAACTCTTTCTCCAGAAAGGACCCATTCTTGGCAACAAAGATCTTGCCTTCGGATCTGAGGTAGAAGGTGTACCCAATAGTTTCTTTTGGGTACCCTATGAAGACGCATTTTTCCGATTTGGGTTCGAGCTTTTCAGGTTGAAGTTTCTTGACATAAGCATCGCATCCCCAAACTTTTAGAAACGACAGCTTAGGTTTCTTCCCAAACCATAATTCATACGGTGTCGTCTCAACGGATTTCGACGGAGCCCTATTTAAAGTGAATGCGGCAGTCTCTAAAGCATAGCCCCAAAAAGAAAGCGGTAAATCGGTAAGAGACATCATAGATCGCACCATATCTAACAGAGTGCGATTACGACGTTCGGACACACCATTACGCTGAGGTGTTCCAGGCGGCGTGAGTTGTGAAACTATTCCACATTTTCTTAAGTGTGCCCCAAACTCGTGACTCAAGTATTCTCCTCCACGATCTGATCGTAGAAACTTGATTTTCCTGTCACGTTGATTTTCAACCTCACTCTGAAATTCCTTGAACTTTTCAAAGGTTTCAGACTTGTGTTTCATTAAGTAGATATACCCATACCTACTTAAATCATCAGTGAGGGTGAGAACATAACGATAGCCACCGCGAGCCTCAACACTCATTGGACCGCACACATCGGTATGTATGATTTCCAATAAGTCGGTTGCTCGCTCCATTGTTCCTGAGAACGGAGTCTTGGTCATTTTACCCATAAGGCATGGTTCGCACGTGTCAAATGATTCATAATCAAGAGACTCTAAAAGTCCATCAGCATGGAGCTTCTTCATGCGTTTGACACCTATGTGACCAAGGCGGCAGTGCCACAAGTATGTGGGACTATCATTATCAACCTTACTTCTTTTGGTACTCACATTATGAATATGTGTAGCATCACGTTCGAGATTCATAAGGAATAAACCATTCACCATAGGAGCATGACCATAAAACATATCTCTCATAAAAATGGAACAACCATTATTCTCAGATTTAAAAGAGTAGCCATCTCGAATTAAACGAGATCCCGATACAATGTTCATGCTCAAAGCTGGCACTAAATAACAATTATTAAGGTTTAAAACTAATCCCGAAGGGAGATGCAGAGGTAGCGTGCCGACGGCGATCACATTGACCTTGGAACCATTCCCGACGCGCATCGTCACCTCGTCCTTTGCCAGTTTCCGCTTATTCCGCAGCCCCTGCTTTGAGTTACAAATGTGAGCAACTGCACCGGTATCAAATACCCAGGAGCTACTACGGGCACTAGTAAGGTACACATCAATTACATGTATATCACATATACCTTTTGTTTTGCCGGCCTTCTTATCCGCTAAGTACTTAGGGCAGTTCCGCTTCCAGTGACCGCTTCCCTTGCAATAAAAGCACTCAGTCTCGGGCTTGGGTCCATTCTTTGGCTTCTTCCCGGCAGCTTGCTTGCCGGGCGCGGCAACCTCCTTGCCGTCCTTCTTGAAGTTCTTTTTACCCTTGCCTTTCTTGAACTTAGTGGTTTTATTGACCATCAACACTTGATGTTCCTTCCTGACTTCTACCTCTGCTGATTTCAGCATAGCAAATACTTCAGGAATGGTCTTTTCCATCCCCTGCATATTGAAGTTCATCACAAAGCTCTTGTAGCTTGGTGGAAGCGACTGGAGGATTCTGTCAATGACCGCATCATCCGGGAGATTAACTCCCAGCTGAGTCAAGCGGTTATGCAACCCAGACATAGTGAGTATGTGCTCACTGACAGAACTGTTTTCCTCCATCTTACAGCTGAAGAATTTGTCGGAGACTTCATATCTCTCGACCCGGGCATGAGCTTGGAAAACCATTTTCAGCTCTTCGAACATCTCATATGCTCCATGTCTCTCAAAACGCTTTTGGAGCCCCGGCTCTAGGCTGTAAAGCATGCCGCACTGAACGAGGGAGTAGTCATCGAAACGTGCCTGCCAAGCGTTCATAACGTCTTGTTCTGCAGGGAGAACGGGTGCGTCACCAAGCGGTGCTTGTAGGACATAATCTTTCTTGGCAGCTATGAGGATGATCCTCAGGTTCCGGACCCAGTCCGTATAGTTGCTGCCATCGTCTTTCAGCTTAGTTTTCTCTAGGAACGCGTTGAAGTTGAGGACTACGTTGGCCATTTGATCTACAAGACATATTGCAAAGATTTTAGACTAAGTTCATGATAATTAAGTTCAACTAATCAAATTATTAGTGAACTCCCACTTAGATTAGACATCCCTCTAGTCATCTAAGTATTACATGATCCGAGTTAAACTAGACCGTGTCCGATCATCACGTGAGACGGACTAGTCAACATCGGTGAACATCTTCATGTTGATCGTATCTTCTATACGACTCATGCTCGACCTTTCGGTCTTCTGTGTTCCGAGGCCATGTCTGTACATGCTAGGCTCGTCAAGTCAACCTAAGTGTTTGCATGTGTAAATCTGTCTTACACCCGTTGTATGTGAACGTCTGAATAAAACACCCGATCATCACGTGGTGTTTTGAAACAGCGAACTGTCGCAACGGTGCACAGTTAGGGGGAACACTTCTTGAAATTATTGTGAGGGATCATCTTATTTACTACCGTCGTTCTAAGTAAACAAGATGCAAAACATGATAAACATCACATGCAATCAAATAATAAACGTGACATGATATGGCCAATATCACATAGCTCCTTTGATCTCCATCTTGGGGCTCCATGATCATCTTGTCACCGGCTTGACACCATGATCTCCATCATCATGATCTCCATCATCGTGTCTCCATGAAGTTGCTCGCCAACTATTACTTCTACTACTATGGCTAACGCGTTTAGCAATAAAGTAAAGTAATTTACATGGCGTTTCTTGATGACACGCAGGTCATATAAAAGAATAAAGACAACTCCTATGGCTCCTGCCGGTTGTCATACTCATCGACATGCAAGTCGTGAATCCTATTACAATAGCATGAACATCTCATACATCACATATAGATCATTCATCATTCATCACAACTTTGGCCATATCATATCACAAACCACTTGCTGCAAAAACAAGTTAGACGTCCTCTAATTGTTGTTGCAAGTTTTACGTGGCTGAATTAGGGTTCTAGCAAGAACGTTTTCTTACCTACGTTAAAGCCACAACGTGATTTGTCAACTTCTATTTACCCTTCATAAGGACCCTGTTCATCGATTCCGCTCCAACTAAAGTAGGAGAGACAGACACCCGCCAGCCACCTTATGCAACTAGTGCATGTTAGTCGGTGGAACCGGTCTCACGTAAGCGTACGTGTAAGGTTGGTCCGGGCCGCTTCATCCCACAATACCGCTGAAGCAAGAAAGGACTAGTAACGGCAAGAAAGTTGACAAATCTACGCCCACAACAAATTGTGTTCTACTCGCGCAAGAAGAACTACGCATAGACCTAGCTCATGATGCCACTGTTGGGGAACGTTGCAGAAAACAAAAATTTTCCTACTCGTTTCACCAAGATCATCTAGGAGTTCATCTAGCAACGAGTGATTGGATGCATCTACATACCTTTGTAGATCGCGAGCGGAAGCGTTCAAAAGAACGGTGATGATGTAGTCGTACTCGACGTGATCCAAATCACCGATGACCAGCGCCGAACGGACGGCACCTCCGCGTTCAACACACGTACGGAACAGCCACGTCTCCTCCTTCTTGATCCAGCAAGGGAGGGAGGAGAGGTTGAGGGAGATGGCACCAGCAGCAGCACGACGGCGTGGTGTTGATGGAGCTGCAGTACTCCGGCAGAGCTTCGCTAAGCACTATGGAGGTGGAGGAGGTGTTGGGGAGGGAGAAGGAGGCAACCAAAGGCCAAGGCGTTCAGGTATGAAGTCCCTCCTCTCCCCCACTATATATAGGGGTGCCAAGGGGGGTGGCCGGCCCTAGGAGATCCAATCTCCTAGGGGGTGCGGCGGCCAAGGTGGGTTTCCCTCCCCCCCAAGGCACCTAGGAGGTGCCTTCCCTCCTAGGACTCTTACCCCTTCAAACCCTAGGCGCATGGGCCTATGTGGGGCTGGTGCCCTTGGCCCATTAGGCCAAGGCGCACCCCCTACAGCCCATGTGGCCCCCGGGACAGGTGGACCCACCCGGTGGACCCCCGGGACCCTTCCGGTGGTCCCGGTACAATACCGATAACCCCGAAACTTGTCCCGATGCCCGAAACAGGACTTCCCATATATAAATCTTTACCTCCGGACCATTCCGGAACTCCTCGTGACGTCCGGGATCTCATCCGGGACTCCGAACAACATTCGGGTTACTGCATATACATATCCCTACAACCCTAGCGTAACCGAACCTTAAGTGTGTAGACCCTACGGGTTCGGGAGACAAGCAGACATGACCGAGACGACTCTCCGGTCAATAACCAACAGCGGGATCTGGATACCCATGTTGGCTCCCACATGCTCCACGATGATCTCATCGGATGAACCACGATGTCGAGGATTCAATCAACCCCGTACGCTATTCCCTTTGTCTATCGATATGTTACTTGCCCGAGATTCGATCGTCGGTATCCCAATACCTCGTTCAATCTCGTTACCGGCAAGTCACTTTACTCGTACCGTAATGCATGATCCCGTGACCAGACACTTGGTCACTCTGAGCTCATTATGATGATGCATTACCGAGTGGGCCCAGTGATACCTCTCCGTCATACGGAGTGACAAATCCCAGTCTTGATCCATGTCACCCAACAGACACTTTCGGAGATACCCGTAGTCTACCTTTATAGTCACCCAGTTACGTTGTGACGTTTGGCATACCCAAAGCACTCCTACGGTATCCGGGAGTTACACGATCTCATGGTCTAAGGAAAAGATACTTTGACATTGCAAAACTCTAGCAAACGAACTATACGATCTTGTGCTATGTTTAGGATTGGGTCTCGTCCATCACATCATTCTCCTAATGATGTGATCTCGTTATCAATGACATCGAGTGTCCATAGTCAGGAAACCATGACTATCTGTTGATCAACGAGCTAGTCTACTAGAGGCTTACTAGGGACATGTTGATGTCTATTATTCACACATGTATTACGATTTCCAGATAACACAATTATAGCATGAATAAAGACAATTATCATGAACAAGGAAATATAATAATAATGCTTTTATTATTGCCTCTAGGGCATATTTCCAACACCTCCTGCCCGATCACCTTTGATCGAATAGACCATCCCACTAGCATCCGTCATGGAAGATTCACCGCATTGGTTCTCGACCCAATTATTGACGGATTTCATCTCACTAGAGTCCTTATGGACGGCGGCAGTAGCCTGAACCTGCTTTACCAGGATATAGTGCGGAAAATGGGCATAGATCCCTCGAGGATTAAGCCCACCAAAACGACCTTTAAAGGCGTAATACCAGGTGTAGAGGCCAGCTGCATAGGCTCAGTCACACTTGAAGTGGTCTTCGGATCTCCGGATAATTTCCGAAGCGAGGAGTTAATCTTCAACATAGTCCCGTTCCGCAGTGGTTATCATGCACTGCTCGGGCGAACCACATTTGCCAAGTTCAATGCGGTCCCGCACTACGCATACCTTAAGCTCAAGATGCCAGGCCCTCGAGGAGTAATTACGGTCAATGGAAACACCGAACGCTCCCTCCGTACGGAGGAGCACACGGCGGCCCTCGCATCGGAAGTACAAAGAAGCCTTTCCAGACAGTTCTCCAGTCCGGCCATTCAACGACTGGACACCGTCAAGCGCGCCCGGAGTAACCTACAACAAGACCGCCTGGCACGTTTCGAGCAGGCATAGCAATTCGGCCCCGACCCCAACCCTCGCAAAAAGACGACGCCAGTACTTCGCGTCCATAACTATGCTCTGGAGATACCCTGGGCATAGGGGGAGGGGCACCATCACGGCACGCCCAAAACACGGCTTAAACCGCACCAGGGGCTGCCGATTTTTTACTTTTCTCTTACTTTCAGGACTCTACTCTCCAGAAGGACTGTTCGGCAGTTCAACTACCGCACAAACGATGCAAGAACCAGGAAGCAGACAAGCCATGCCGCATTATGGAAATCACAGGTGGTCTCTATCACGAGCAGTATACCTGTTTCGCATACTATTCCGCAGCTTGCCCCTGGAGCAGACATGTTAAATAGTCCAACTTTTCGTTTATCACATTACTTGTATCATTCTTCTTTGATCGCATCCATTTTAATGAACAATGCATAGCTTTTGTTTATTTTTTGCATTACCTTTTTTTTCCTTAATGACATGTTGCACCCGTACACCTTGGTACGGCCAAAATACGCCAGGGGCTTCAGTACCCCTCAACATGGTGTAAGAAGTCCGAACACTTTCACAAGTGCGGCACCCCGAACTTATAGCATTATATGCATCGGCTTCGAATCATGTCTTGGGTCAATAGTTGGGTTTGCCCGGCTCCTATGTTTTGGTGCCTTATGTTCCGCTATATCGGCTAAGGTAGCACTAGGAGAACCACTGCGATTGTGCCCCAGTTGAGCTGGGCCAAGCACCTCAGTGGAGAAAGCTAAAACTGACCGTCATGATGAGGCGAGAGCTGGTCGTTGTTCGAGAGGTCTTTTCGAGTCCTTAAAGACTTATGCCGCTTAGGGCGAGGAGTCGGCTCTGTCCGGCCAAGGCGTGGATAGCGCCCCGAACTCGGTCTTCCGAATACTAGGGGCTTCGCCGAAATTTAAAATTATAGAATTCTATGGCTAAGTGAGAGTGTTCACGCATTATAGTCTGATTGCCTCGTTCGTTGGGCTGAGCGCCTCCCTCGAAGGACCCAAATATGGGAAAAAGAGCGCCCAGGTTTATCCCCGAACACCCCAGCACTAGTGGCAAGGGGGCAGAAGCCGACGACTCGCCATCTCTCAGTATTGATAAATAGCTGCACAGAAGGTAATATTTTAAATTCAAGCAGCATTGCTTAGCGCATATGAACGAGTTTTCAGCGCACAGGATAACACGAGCGGGTTTTATTCAAAAAATACATCCTTGGTACATTCATCCGCAACAAGGCGGGAACCCTTCAGAACATCCTTATAATAATTCTCGGGCTTGCGATGCTCTTTCCCCGGCGGTGGCCCGTCCTTCACAAGCTTCTCCGCATCCAGCTTGCCCCAGTGCACCTTAGCACGGGCAAGGGCCCTACGAGCACCTTCGATGCAGATGGAGCGCTCGATGTCTTCAAGCCTCGGACAGGCCTCGACCAGCCGCTGCACCAGCCCGAAATAGCTCCCAGGCAGGGCCTCTCCAGGCCACGGCCAAACTAGGAGGCCCTTCATGGCCTGTTCGGCCACCTTGTGGAGCTCGACCAGTTGCTTCAGCTGGTCGCTCAGGGGCACGGGGTGTCCGGCCTCAGCGTACTGCGACCAGAACACCTTCTCCGTCGAGCTGCCCTCCTCGGCTCGATAGAATTCGGCGGCATCAGATACACTCCGGGGAAGATCTGCGGACGCTCCTGGAGAGCTCCGGATTCGGGTAAGTAACAGGTAACTCACGTTTATGTGTTTGCTTTGCATAAAGAATGCCTTACCCGCCGCAATCTTCTTCACCTCATCCAACTCCTGGAGGGTCCTCTGGGAATCGGCCTTGGCAGACTTGGCATTCTCTATAGCTGCCGCGAGCTCGGAAGCTCGCGTCTTCGAGTCAAGCTCCAAACTCTCATGTTTCTTCATGAGAACCTGGAGCTCTTGCCGCACCTTCCCAACCTCGGCCTCGTACCTCTCCCACTCTGTGCGCTCCACGGCCGCACTCTTCTCGGCCTCAAGCAATGCTTGCTTAAGGGTCGCCACCTCAGACGTGGCCCCTACAATAGCCATGTCAATCCTGTCATTTTTTGCAATTGCACCTTTTTTATATACATATTCAAACAGGGTATTTCTTACCTTCCTTCTCCTCGAGCTACTTCTTGGCACGCCCGAGCTCTTGCTCGGACTTCTCGAGACTCTGCTTCAGCACGTCAACTTCTGCAGTCAGTGCGGCAGACGCTAGCAGAGAAGCCTGCATACGCATATTGACTCCTTTTGTTAGACTCCTGCGAATTCTTTGATCCTCTATTCGGCTTTTCTTCCTGAATGCCCAACAGAGCATCAGGGGCTACTGTCTATGCGGTAACATTATTTTAACATTCTTTACGTACCTCAAAGCCTGTTAAAAGGCTTGTACAAGCTTCAGTCAGTCCGCTTTTGCCGGACTGAACCTTCTGGATCACCGCACTCATAATAGTGCGGTGCCCCTCGTCGATGGAGGCACCTTGGAGCGCCTCCAACATATTGTCCGGCGCCTCCGGTTGGACTGAGGTCACCGGCACGGCAGGCTTGCTCCTCTTGGAAGGAGGTCGCCCGCCGGACTCTGGAACCCTTGAAGATTCCGTAGTTGTGTCCGGCCTTAAGCCGGAATTGGAGCCCTGGGGGTTTCATCCCCTTTACTCCTGGAGTCCGGGAGGTCGCATTGCGGCGCCTCCAGGACCACCTCCTCCTGGCTTGGAACCTATTGGGACAACACTTCGGTGTCGTCCACAGGGCGGGGGGATGAAGCCGTCGGAAGCGAGTTTACCTCCAACGGATCCAGTGAGCCGCTCGACGATGTGTCGAGCCGGTCTTTAGGTTGGTTGCATAAACACATTCGACGTAAGGGAAAGTTGTGCAATAAACAAATACTATGAGTCGCTCCGGTATCCGGATACTTACGATTTCGCCAGGGGCTTGGCCCTGGGCTGCCACTCCTCTTCGTTGTCGTCGACGCCGGTGGAGCAGTCCGGAGGAAGGGTTTTCCCCTTCTTGGACCCTCCGGCCTCCTTAGAGAGGGAGGCCTTCCTTTTCTTCTCTCCTCCCGCTGGAGGGGAGAGGTCTCTTCTTATTCCTCCTCGTCTTCACGAGAGGAAGGCGCTTCGGGACCGTCGGATGACGAGTCCGACACCTCCTGGCGCCGGGCACTCTTTCGAGTCCCCGTGGCCCTTTTCGGGGCCTTCTTCTCCGGCACCACATAGGGCGCCGGAACCAGCAGCTTCGCCAAGCGAGCGTTCGCTGGGCCTTCGGGAAAAGGAGCCGGACAGTTGATCTGTCCGGACGTCACCTCCCAATCCTGTCAAAGATAAGGGAGCTTAGATCCCGCATAGAGTCAAACTGTGAAAAACTAATACCTTGTAAAAAGACGAAAACAGCTTACCGCCAGAGCGCGGTGCTGAGCACTGAATCCGCAATCCTCGGCAGCGGATGCGGGAGCCTCGGCGCCCTTGAAAAGCATCCTCCAGGCATCTTCGTACGTCGTGTCGAAGAGCCTGTTAAGAGTTTGATGCTGCGCCGGGTCGAACTCCCAAAGGTTGAAGGCCCGTCGTTGACACGGGAGGATCAGGCGGATGAGCATAACCTGGACTACGTTGACAAGCTTGAGCTTCTTGTCCACCAGGGTTTGGATACATGTTTGGAGTCCGGTCAGCTCTCCTTTTTTACCCCATGACAGGCCGGTCTCCTTCCAGGAGGTGAGCCGCGTAGGGGGTCCGGACCGTAACTCGGGGGCTGCGACCCATTCGGGGTCGCACGGCTCGGTGATGTAGAACCACCCCGACTGCCACCCCTTCAGGGTCTCCACAAAGGAGCCCTCGAGCCATAGGACGTTGGCCATCTTGCCAACCATGGCGCCGCCGCACTCCGCCTGGCTGCCATGCACCACCTTCGGCTTGACGTTGAAGGTCTTTAGCCATAAGCCGAAATGGGGGCGGATGCGGAGGAAAGCCTCACAAACGATGATAAACGCCGAGATGTTGAGGACGAAGTTCAGGGCCAGATCGTGGAAATCCAGGCCGTGGTAGAACATGAGCCCCCGGACAAATGGATGCAGAGGGAAGCCCAGTCCGCGGAGGAAATGGGGGCGAAATACCACCCTCTCATGAGGCCTAGGAGTGCGGATGAGCTGCCCCTTTTCGGGGAGTCGGTGCGCGATGTCGCTGGCCAGATATCCGGTCTTCCTCAGCTTTTTTATGTGTCCCTCCATGACGGAGGAGACCATCCACTTGCCTCCCGCTCCGGACATGACTGGAGAAGGTCGAGGTGGTAGTGCGGACTTGGGCGTTGGAGCTCGAGTGCGCAAGAATGGATAGGCAGAGGAGGAAGAAGGCGTGGGTGAAAAGGTGGGTCCTTATCCCCTTATATGGGCGTACGCGATTATGTGTCCCCACCAGCCTAATAAAACTTGCTTATCTCCAAGTGATGTAATTAAAGGCACGGTTGGGTTACCCACGCCCGTATTGATGAGAATCCCGAAATGAGGGGGGCACGATCTCTGCTTCAACAAGACGTGCCAAGGAAACTGCCTCGCACAACATGCTGAGGTGGGATAATTAAATGGATAAAGGCTTGGCCGTGGTGTGTCGCACCATGGAATACGTCAGCAGATTAGATTTGTGTCAATATTATTATCCTCTCTATGGCAATATGTGGAGACTTATTTTGCAGAGCCAGACACTATCTTTGTGTTCAAGATCTTCTATAAAGTATTTGGAGGAGGAACCCGCCTTGCAATGCCGAAGACAATTTGCGCACCGGACTCGTCGTCATTGAAGCCTGGTTCAGGGGCTACTGAGGGAGTCCTGGATTAGGGGGTGTTCGGATAGCCGAACTATACCTTCAAGCCGGACTCCTGGACTATGAAGATACAAGATTGAAGACTCCGTCCCGTGTCCGGAAGGGACTTTCCTTGGCGTGGAAGGCAAGCTTGGCGATACGGATGTTCAGATCTCCTACCATTGTAACCAACTCTATGTAACCCTAACCCTATCTGGTGTCTATATAAACCGGAGGGTTTTAGTCCGTAGACAACATACACATCAACAATCACACCATAGGCTAGCTTCTAGGGTTTAGCCTCTCTGATCTCGTGGTAGATCAACTCTTTTAATACCCATACCATCAATATTAATCAAGCAGGACGTAGTGTTTTACCTCCATCGAGAGGGCCCAAACCTGGGTAAAACTTCGTGTCCCCTGCCTCCTGTTACCATCCGGCCTAGACGCACAGTTCGGGACCCCCTACCCGAGATCCGCCGGTTTTGACACCGACACCCCTCTTGAGTAAAAGTAAATCCCTTTTGTGGTGGTGGAACTCCCAATATTCCCTCTATTATTTCATAGGCAGCATTAGCATCAATCTCAACAAAATTCCCTTTCGCGGAAAAATCCAAAAGTTGTCTATGATGCATGGTTAAACCTATGTAAAAATTATTAAGTAAATTTTTTGCATCCCCTTTTATGGAGCAAACAAGGTAGGATCCCATTAACATATACCAAGCATCCTTAAGATTTTCTCCTTGTTTTTGCTTGAAGTGAAGAACTTCAAAATTCGGTGACAAAGGAGGGACAGTTATGCAGGTGATGATGACAAGATAACCAAGACAAAAAGGCAAATGGATTTTTTTTGTATTTTTGTAAAAACTTTTAGAAGTGGGGGAGATCAAAACGAGAGGCAAATGACAAATAAAGTAAATGCAAGGAGATGAAAGTTTATGCGTAGGTACTTGATAGATGTTGATGATGTCTCCCTGGCAATGACACCAGAAATTCTTCCTGCTACTTGTGAGCTGCGTTGGGATTTCCTCGAAGAGGAGAAGATGATGCAGTACAGTAGAGGTAAGTATTTCACTCAATTATGAAACCAAGGTTATCAATACAGTAGGAGAACCAAGCAACACTATGTAAACAACACCGGCACACAAACAACAAATACTTGCAACCCAGTGCATAGAGGGGTTGTCAATCCCTCAATGGTTATGAACAAGATTAAATTGTATAGGTTTTGATAAATAGATTTAACATAAATACAAAATAAATAAAATAAACTAAAATTACAGCAAGGTAGTTTTGGTTTTAATATATGATAGAAAATAAACCTGGGGGCCATAGTGTTCACTAGAGTCTTCTCTTGAGTAAATAGCATACAGTGGGTAAACAAATTTTTGTTGGGCAATTGACAGAAAAGCAAATAATTATGATGATATCCAAGGCAATGATCATGTATATAGGCATCACCTCCAAGATTCATAGACCGACTCCTGCCTGCATCTACTATTATTACTCCACACATCGACCGCTATCCAGCATGCCTCTAGTGTATTAAGTTCATGGAAAAATGGAGTGATGCTTTAAGCAAGATGACATGATGGAGACAAGATAAACTCACGTATGAAATAAGTCCCATATTGTTACCCTTAATAGCAATGATACATGCATGTCACGTCTCCTTCTGTCACTCAGATTGAGCACCGCAAGATCGAACCCATTATAAAGCACCTCTTCCCATGGCAAGATAAATCAATCTAGTTGGCCAAACAAAACCAATAAACAAGAGAATAAATACGAGGCTATAATATTCATGCATAATAGAGTTCGGAGAAAACCCAAACAATATTCATGGATAGATCTGATCATAAACTCACAATTCATCGATCCCAACAAACACACCACAAAAAGTCATTTCGTCAAATAGATCTCCAAGAACATCGAGGAGAACATTGTATTGAAGATCAAAAAGAGAGAAGAAGCCATCTAGCTACTAACTACAGACTTGTAGGTCTATGGTAAACTACTCACGCATCATCGGAGGGGCAGCAAGGATGATGAAGAAAATGCCTCTAGATTGGATCTCATGGTTCTAGAACTTGTGACGACGGACAAAGTATTTTGTGGACTCCCCTAAGGGTTTTCGGATTTTAGAGTATTTATAGAGGCGGAGGTAGGTCAAAACGATGCTCGTGGGCCCCATTACCCACCAAGGCGCGCCCTGGTACCTAGTGGGCCCCTCTCCCACCTTCTGGTTCCCTCCCGAAGCTTCCAGTGTCTCTTATCGCCAGAAAAAATATCCAAAAAGTTTTGTAGCGTTTGGACTTCATTTGGAACTGATATTCTGCAAAGTAAAAAACATGCAAAAATTAGAAACTGGCATTGTGCACTAAGTTAATAGGTTATTCCCAAAAAATGATATAAGGTTGCTTGTAAATTTATATAAAACATCCAAGATTTATAATATAATAGAATGGAACAATAAAAAATTATAGATACATTGGAGACGTATCAGTAGTGTGGTCACGTCGGCCACCCCCACACCCGCTACCAGCATTGACCTCAATGCCGTGCCTGGGTCTGGCGCTGGCCAGTCGGCCCCCGGGATGCAAAAGAATCAGACTCGTGTGATCCTTACGGCCAACCTTACCGACACCTGCAACCTATTCGAGGAAACGTCGGTGCATGATGAGATGGCTACTACCAAGATTTCATGGAAAATATCATCTTCGAGGGTCTGGCCATGACTACGATGCCGACGAGACCCAAATCCAAGACGGTCGCGACCAAGATGGAGGTGCCGAAGACTTCGACGACCATGACAACCAAGAAGCCACCGACGTACAAGGCGAGCAATGGCAAGAAAGCATTCAGATGGGATCATACACGAAAGACAAGTTGATTTGCGAGGGTTGGAAGGAAATAGGCAAGATCCCAAGACCCACGCCGAGGAAAAAGGAGTTGTTTTTTGGGGCAGAGTTCATGTATACTTCCATGAACGTAGGATGTCCTCGCCCTACAAGTTTTCGAGCAAACGTGGCATCGGTTCAATCCAAAAGAGGTGGGTGTCGGTGTAAAAACCAGAAGATCTCGGATAGGGGGTCCCGAATTGTTCGTCTAAGGATCGATGGTAACAGGAGACACGGGACATGATGTTTACCCAGGTTCGGGCCCTTTTGATGGAGGTAATACCCTACGTCCTGCTTGATTCACTTTGATGAGTATGGGGGTTACAAGAGTTGATCTACCACGAGATCGTAATGGATAAACCCTAGATGTCTAGCCTATATGATTATGATTGTGATTGCCTCTACGGACTAAACTCTCCGGTTTATATAGACACCGGAGGGGACTAGGGTTTGTACAGAGCCGGTTTACAGAAAAGGAATCTTCATATCTGTACGCCAAGCTTGCCTTCCACTCCAAGGAGAGTCCCATCCAAACATGGGGAAAAGTCTTCCGTCTTGTATCTCCGTGGCCCACTAGTCCGGCCCATATCACATAGCCCGGGCAGCCGAGGACCCCATAATCCTAGACTCCTTCAGTAGCCCCTGAACCAGTCTTCAATGACGATGTGTCCGGCGCGCAGATTGTCTTCAGCATTGCAAGGCAGGTTCCTCCTCCGAATACTTCAAAGCAGTTGATCGTTGGTACTATATCTGGCTCTGTACAACAGCCATACCTCTGAATCACAAGGGCAGAATACAGATAAGTTCTATCTTCTGAAGATTTCACTAGTGAGACGTTACGTCCGGCCATTTTATTATTTCAAACCGTTTTTCAGCCTCCCGTTTCACGTTTCAAGACGCAACCACCGACGACATATCTTGTGAAAGCAGAGATCGTGCCCCCTTATTACGAGATTCTCATCAATACGGGTTTGGGAAACCCAACCGTGCTGCTTCGCACGACCCCTTGGAAATAGGCGAGCTTTAAGGCTCATGGGGGACATATGATATTCACTGCCTTTATAAGGAGATAAGATTCCCCCCCCTTTTTACCCCATGCCTTCCCCTTCCTCAGCCCATCCATCCTCAAGCTCTAGCGCCCAAGCTTCAATCCTATCCGTTCCCAGAAAGTACTCCAGCCATGTCCGGATCCGGAGCGCAGGGCAAGTGGATGGCTTCCTCCGTCATGGAGGAAAACATTAAGGAACTCCGGGAAGCGGGGTATCTGGCCAAGGAGATCACCCACCGGCTCCCAACCAAAAAACAGATCATCCCCACTCCAAAGCCCGGTGAGAGGGTAGTGTTTATCCCTCATTTTCTTTGCGGACTGGGGTTTCCCCTTCATCCGTTCATCCACGGCCTCATGTTTTACTATGGGCTATATTTCCATGATCTAGCCCCAAATTCTTTCCTCAACATTTCGGCATTTATCATCGTATGCGAGGCATTCCTCCGCATTTCCCCCCACTTCGGCCTATGGCTCAAGGTCTTTAATGTGAAGCCGAAAGTGGTGGATGGCCAGCACGCAGATTGTGGTGGCACTATGGTGAGCAAACTGCCCAACGTCACTTGGCCCCAGGGCACCTTCGTGGAGACCGTGAAGGGATGGCAACAGGGGTGGTTCTATGTCACAGAGCCCCGTGACTCCACATGGGATGCTCCTGCGGAGTTCAAGTCCGGACCCCCAATGCGGCTGGCATCCTGGCTCAACAAGGGCCTGGACTGGGCATCGTCTGACGAGGTAATGGTGCTGCATAAGCGAATCAAGTGCATGGTAGATAAAAATACCAGCCTTGCCAGCGTGATCCAGGTGATGCTCTTCCGTCGGATTCTCCCCTGTCAGGTGCATAAAGAGCCCATGTGGAAGTTCAACCTGGCCGGTCCCCGGACCCTGCAGCGGTTCTTTGGCACAAAGCACGACGACATGTGGAAACTGCTCTTCAAGACCCGGAAGTCATGGCCAGAGACAATCGAAGACCTCCGCTATGACAGCACCCGTGCTGCAACCCCCATAAGTTCTTTGATAACCTTACTTTATGAGTCCAAGGAGCACACTAAACTCTCTATTTTCTTTTGCAGGGATGGAGAAAGAAAGCGGACCGGATTCACTGTCCGGCTCCACTGCCCGAAGACCCAACTATTCCTCTATTGACAAGGATGTTGGTCCCGGCGCCGTACTAGGCACCGAAAAAGAAAGCCAAGGAGAAGGCCAAGGAGGCCAAAAGCGGCCTCCGCTGTAAGGGTGCTTCAAACGTAGTGTTCGAGGACACCAGAACCCTCTGCTCCCCTGACGAAGAGGAAGGGGAGGAGGAAGAGAGCACCTCCCCCCTAAGGGGGAGAAGAAGAAAAGGGCAGCCTCCACCGATCTAGAGGCAGAGGCGTCCAAGAAAGGGAGGACGTCCCTTATGGATGACTCTGAATCGGACGCCGATGAGTGGCACCCCAAGCCGAAGCCCCTGGCCAGATCATAAGTACTCAAAGGTATATATATATATATGTCCGGCTTTTCTGGCTTATAGTTGTAATGCATTTAAATTGTATGCTGCAGTCCGGTTAAGGTCCTTCCCCAGCGATCCTCCTCTTCCGAGAATTCGCTATGTCCGAACATGATAGAGAGCGAATCGCCTCCACCAGCTTCCTCCCCCACTGCCACGGACAACACCGAGGTGTCATCCCAAAGGACCCTTCCAGAACAAGGAGAGGTGTCGGAGGCTGCCAAGGCGGTGCCGAAGGGTGACACCTCGGCTGTCGAAAACATGGGGGAACCGACCCCCATGGAGACTGGAGACGGGGGCCATGTCCAGTTTGGCCCCCATCCAAATGTCATTCTGGAAACCCACACGGTTTTGGAGACAGAGGAGCAACCCTCTTTACCAGAAGGGGGCGCGCCTACAACACTGGCATCCTCTGTCAATGCGGAGGCACGGACACTCTGATGACAGCGCTTCAGAACGCCATCATTGTGGAAGAACATTGTACCCTTATGGGTACGGTAATTGAAAAGGTTCGGTTCACGAAAAGTGGACTGAGCGAAGCCTACACTAGCCTTTTAAGAGGCTTTGAGGTATGTGCTTTATAGTGTCTTTTAGCTGTATAAAAATAATGCTTGTGTATAGATAGTAGCCCCTGAGACTCTGTTCAGTGTTCGGAAAGAAAACCGAACAAAGGATCTAATAACTCACGCAGGAGGTTAACATACATATCTATTTGAACAAATAGGCTGCAAAATAGGCGTCAGCTGCCCATGCCGCCGAAGCATCCGAGCTAAGGCGGAAGTTAGAAGAAAAACAAGGTATGTGATACCGAACACACGTCTGAAATGGTGTCAGCTCTTATGTGTTATCTGAATGAGTTTCATAATTATGTTTGTAGCTGACACGTCTAAGGTTGAGGCCCTCAAGAGTGCGTTGGCCAAGGCCAGGAAGGAGGTGGAGGAGGAGCGAGCCTCCCGCCTTAAACATGAATCGCGAGTGGAGGAAGTCCAGCAAGAGCTCAAGGATGCCATAGGCAAATGCGAGTCCTTAGAGCGTAAGAGTTCGGAGCAAAATTCCAAACTTGCTAAGGCACTCCAAAGCACACAGGGAGCCCGAGCCGAAGCCCAAAGCGCTATCTGGGAGATCCAAGAGGCAAAGCAAATTGCGGCGGGTAAGGCCTTTAACATGCAGAGCAAATTTGTGAAGAAAAGGTATATCTTTCTAACCCGGATTTGGAGTTCTCCAGGAGTGTTTGCGGACCTGCCCCGGAGTGTTGTTGATGCCGCGGAGTTCTTCCGGGCCAAAGAGGGGAGCTCAATGGAGAAGTTGTTCTGGTCGCAGTACCTTGCGCCAGAGCATCCTGTGCCCCTCAGCGATCAGCTGAAGCAATGGACCAAACTGCATAGGGTGGCTGAATTGGCCATGAGGGATTTGATAACCCATCTTTGGCCCGCCAAACCCATGCCCAGTAGCTACTTCGGTCTCGTGAAGCGGCTGGTCAGCACCTGCCCTCGGCTTGATGCCGTGAAGCGGTCGGTTTGTATTGAAGGTGTGCAGATGGCCTTCGCCCGTGTCAAGGTGTAGTGGGTGAAGATGGACGTCGTCAAGCTTGAAACCGAGGGACCACCCGCTAGCAAAGAGCACCGCACGCCGGAGCGGTACTTTGATGATGTCCTGAAAGGATCCCACATTGTAGAGGGCCAATGTTCGAAGGACATTATTTTTGAATGAATGTATCTATGTTTTCCAATCCTGTATCATGAAACAAGGCTTATTTATTATATGTTGCTTATTTTACTTTGAAATATCTCCTCCTGTGCGGCTGTTTATGATATCTGAGAGTTGGCCAGTCGTCGGCTTCAGCCCCCACATAGGTAGTACGGGGGTGTTCGGGATAACACTTAAACACACTTGACCCAACGTACTGGTCCGTGAAGGAGGTGTTAGTGTGCCGAACCAGGCAATCAAACTATGCAGCTTTATCGCCCTCACTTAGCCATAGGAGTTTTATAATGGGAGTGCAGGCGCAGCCCCTAGTATTGGTCGATTATCTGAACTTGGGTGCTGTAAATGCCCGGCCGGTCGGAGGCCAGCCTATCACATAATGAGGAAAAAATCGCAAGAGATTTATACTTAGTCACCGAATAGCTGACCAGCTCTCAACACATCATGACAGTCAGTTTTTGGCTTTCTCTACTGAGGTGTTTGTTCGGGTGAACCAGAAACACAATCGCAGTAGTTCTCGCTTTACTACCCTAGCCGATCAGACGGAACGTAAGGTAGCAAGCACAGGAGCCGGGCAACCCAACTATTGACCAAAGACATGATTCAGAGCCAATGCATATAATGCTATATTTGGGATGCCAAATTGCACTGTTGAAGTGTTCAGACTTTGTTTTAGTATTTAAAAGATGTACGCGGCTTAATAAAGCCCCTGGCAATTTAGGTCATACCAAGGTGTACATGATAATCAAAAAAAGACAGGAAAACATATGTTAAGAGAGAAGCCAACGCCACGTAGTTTGGGCTAAAAACTATTTCCATTATAGTCTGATTGATACGTCAAAACATATTGATACAAATAGTGCAATAAGCGACAAGGCTATTTTACATGCCGAACACAAGGGGAAGCTGTGCATGTGTCCTGAAAGCGGATGAGGTGATCTTTAAGGATCCTTTAGGTACTCTAGCACGCGTTTATGCTTCTTCTCTCCTTGGTATATTGTCCTTCGAGAGGATCATTGACCGGTGTAATAGGCCACGGAAAGAGGCCTTGGTACCGTCGAAAGGGTGGTGTGGGTTGTAAGGAACCTGGAAAAATAAAAAGGAAAGAAAAAGGGAAATGTGAGCGTCCTGATAGGGTCTAGCCGTATTGCTGACATTGCCCTTATTATGCCTCCATCCTTTCCCATGGTATTTTTAGTGCGTAATTATGTACGCGTGGTACATATGCCAAAATTTGGTAGGGGATGAGATGGAGGCCAAATTGCTAATCGAGCTCCTAACGAGCTGGACTATCATACAGTGGGGTAGTCCAGACTCGTTTGATAGTGTCCGAGGACTTGGCCGCCGACGTAATAGTTGGCTTGATGAGGCCACCCTGTACTTCCAATGCTAGGGCCGTGGTGTGCTCCACAGTGCGGAGGGAGCATTCCATGTTTCCATTTACTGTTATAACTCCGCGTGGTCCGGGCATCTTGAGTTTGAGATAGGCGTAGTGCGGGACTGCATAGAAGCGGGCAAACGTGGTTCATCCAAGCAGTGCATGGTAGCCACTACGGAAGGGGACGATATCGAAGATCAAGTCTTCGCTGCGGAAGTTGTTCGGTGAACCTAAGACTACTTCCAATGTGATTGATCCCGTGCAGCGGGCCTCTACACCGGGTATCACTCCTTTAAAGTTAGTTTTTGTGGGCTTGATTCTTGACGGATCAATACCCATCTTGCGGATTGTGTCCTGATAGAGCAGGTTAAGGCTGCTGCCGCCGTCCATGAGGACTCGCGTAAGGTGGAATCCATCAATGATTGGATCGAGGACTAGTGTGGCCGAACCTCCGTGCCGGATACTGGTCGGATGTGTTGGGGAACGTAGCAGAAATTCAAAATTTTCCTACGTGTCACCAAGATCTATCTATGGAGAAACCAGTAACGAGGGGAAGGAGAGTGCATCTACATACCCTTGTAGATCGCTAAGCGGAAGCGTTCAAGAGAACGGGGTTGAAGGAGTCGTACTCGTCGTGATCCAAATCACCGGAGATCCTAGTGCCGAACAGAAGGCACCTCCGCGTTCAACACACGTACAGCCCGGTGACGTCTCCCATGCCTTGATCCAGCAAGGAGAGAGGGAGAGGTTGAGGAAGACTCCATCCAGCAGCAGCACAACGGCGTGGTGGTGGTGGAGGAGCGTGGTACTCCAGCAGGGCTTCGCCAAGCATCGCAAGAGACGAGGAGGGAGAGGGGTAGGGCTGCGCCAAGAAGGAGAGGAACTCGTGTGTGTTGGGCAGCCCAAACCTCAAGTATATATAGGGGGAGGGGAGGGGCTGCGCCCCCACCTAGGGTTCCCTCCCTAGGGGTGGCAGCAGCCCCCAGATCCCATCTGGGTGGCGGCCACAAGGGGGAGAGGGGGAGGCGCACCTGGGGTGGGCCTTAGGGCCCATCTGCCCTAGGGTTTGCCCCCTTCCCTCTTGGAGGCGCCTTGGGCCTTGGTGGGGGGGGGTGCACCAGCCCACCTGGGGCTGGTCCCCTCCCACACTTGGCCCATGCAGCCCTCCGGGGCTGGTGGCCCCAATTGGTGGACCCCCGGACCCCTCCGGTGGTCCCGGTACACTACCGGTAAAAACCCGAAACTTTTCCGGTGACCAAAACAGGACTTCCCATATATAAATCTTTACCTCCGGACCATTCTGGAATTCCTCGTGACGTCCGGAATCTCATCCGGGACTCCTAACAACATTCGGTAACCACGTATATCTATTCCCTATAACCCTAGCGTCATCGAACCTTAAGTGTGTAGACCCGACGTGTTCGGGAACCATGCAGACATGACCGAGACGTTCTCCGGTCAATAACCAACAGCGGGATCTGGATACCCATGTTGGTTCCCACATGTTCCATGATGATCTCATCGAATGAACCACGATGTCGAGGATTCGATTAATCCCGTATACAATTCCCTTTGTCTAGCGGTATTGTACTTGCCCGAGATTCGATCGTCGGTATCCCGATACCTTGTTCAATCTCGTTACCGGCAAGTCTCTTTACTCGTTCTGTAACACATCATCCCGTGATCAACTCCTTGGTCACATTGTGCACATTATGATGATGTCCTACCGAGTGGGCCCAGAGATACCTCTCCGTCACACGGAGTGACAAATCCCAGTCTCGATTCGTGCCAACCCAACAGTCACTTTCGGAGATACCCGTAGTGCACCTTTATAGCCACCCAGTTACGTTGTGACGTTTGGCACACCCAAAGTATTACTACGGTATCCGGGAGTTGCACAATCTCATGGTCTAAGGAAATGATACTTGACATTAGAAAAGCTTTAGCATACGAACTACACGATCTTTGTGCTAGGCTTAGGATTGGGTCTTGTCCATCACATCATTCTCCCAATGATGTGATCCCGTTATCAACGACATCCAATGTCCATGGTCGGGAAACTGTAACCATCCATTGATCAACGAGCTAGTCAACTAGAGGCTTACTAGGGACATGGTGTTGTCTATGTATCCATACATGTATCTGAGTTTCCTATCAATACAATTCTAGCATGGATAATAAACGATTATCATGAACAAGGAAGTATAATAATAACTAATTTATTATTGCCTCTAGGGCATATTTCCAACAGTCTCCCACTTGCACTAGAGTCAATAATCTAGTTCACATCGCCATGTGATTAACACTCACAGGTCACATCGCCATGTGACCAACATCCAAAGAGTTTACTAGTGTCACTAAACTAGTTCACATCATCATGTGATTAAGACTCAATGAGTTCTGGGGTTTGATCATGTTTTGCTTGTGAGAGAGGTTTTAGTCAACGGGTCTACAACAATCAGATCCGTATGTACTTTGCAAATTTCTAGGTCATATTATAAATGCTGCTTCCACGCTCCACTTGGAGCTATTCCAAATGGTTGCTCCACTATACGTATCCGGTTTGCTACTCAGAGTCATTCGGATAGGTGTTAAAGCTTGCATCGATGTAACCCTTTACGCCGAACTCTTTATCACCTCCATAATTGAGAAACATGTCCTTATTACTCCAAGGATAATTTTGACCGCTATCTAGTGATCCACTCCTGGATCACCTTTGTACCCTCTTGCCAGACATGTGGCAAGGCACACACCAGGTGCGGTACTCAGCATGGCATACCGTATAGAGCCTATGACAAAAGCATAGGGGACGACATTCGTCCTTTCTCTTTCTTCTGCCGTGGTCGAGCTTTAAGTCTTAACTTCATACCTTACAACTCAGGCAAGAACTCCTTCTTTGAGATCATGTCAAGGTATGTGCTCATTTGAAAGTACCATTAAGTGTTTTGATCTATCCTTATAGATCTTGATGCTCAATGTTCAAGTAGCTTAATCCAAGCTTTCCATTGAAAAACACTTTCCAAATAACCCTATATGCTTTCCAGAAATTCTACGTCATTTTTTATCAACAATATGTCAACAACATATATTCATCAGAAATTCTATAGTGCTCCCACTCACTTCTTTGGAAATACAAGTTTCTCATAAACTTTGTATACACCCAAAATCTTTGATCATCTCATCAAAGCATACATTCCAACTCCGAGATGCTTACTCCAGTCCTTAGAAGGATTGCTGGAGCTTTGCATACTTATTAGCATCTTTCAGGATTGACAAAACCTTCCGGTTGTATCACATACAACCTTTCCTCAAGAAAATCATCGAGGAAACAATGTTTTGACATCCTATCTACAAGATTTCATAAATAATGCAGTAATCGCTAATATAATTCCAACAGACTCTTAGCATCGCTACGAGTGAGAAAGTCTCATCGTAGTCAACTCCTTGAACTTGTCGGGAAAAATCTTAACGACAAGTCGAGCTTTCTTAATGGTGATACTTACCATCATTGTCCGTCTTCCTTTTAAAATCCATCTATACTCAACAGCCTTACGACCATCGAGCCGTTCTGCCAAAGTCTACACTTTGTTTTCATACATGGATCCTCTCTCGGATTTTATAGCCTCGAGCCATTTATTGGAATCCGGGCCCACCATCGCTTCTCCATAGCTCGTAGGTTCATTGTTGTCTAGCAACATGACTTCCAAGACAGGATTACGTACCACTCTGAAGTAGTACGCATCCTTGTCATCCCACGAGGTTTGTTAGTGACTTGATCTGAAGTTTCATGATCACTATCATAAGCTTCCACTTCAATTGGTGTAGGTGCCACAGGAACAACTTCATGTGCCCTGCCACACACTAGTTGAAGAGACGGTTCAATAACCTCATCAAGTCTCCACCATCCTCCCACTCAATTCTTTCGAGAGAAACTTTTCCTCGAGAAGGGACCCGATTCTAGAAACAATCCCTTATTGCTTTAGGATCTGAGACAGGAGGTATACCCAACTATTTTGGGTGTCCTATGAAGATGCATTTATCCGCTTTGGGTTCAAGCTTATCAGCCTGAAACTTTTTCACATAAGCGTCGCAGCCCCAATCTTTTAAGAAATGACAGCTTAGGTTTCTCTAAACCATAGTTCATACGGTGTCATCTCATCGGAATTACGTGGTGCCCTATTTAAAGTGAATGTGGTTGTCTCTAATGCCTAACCCATAAACTATCGTGGTAATTCGATAAGAGACATCATGGAATGCATCATATCCAATAGGGTGCAGTTATGATGTTCGAACACACCATCACACTATGGTGTTCCAGGCTGTATTAGTTGTGAAACAATTTCCACAATGTCTTAATTCTGTGCCAAACTCGTAATTCAGATATTCATCTCTATGATCATATCATAGATATTTTATCCTCTTGTCACGACGATCTTTCAACTTCACCTTGAAATTACTTGAACCTTTCAATAATTCAGACTCGTGATTCATCAAGTAAATATACTCAACATCTACTCAAATCATTTGTGAAGTAAGAACATAACGATATCCACTGCACGCCTCAGCACTCATTGGACTGCACACATCAAAATGTATTACTTTCAGCAAGTTGCTTTCTAGTTCCATTTTACTAAAAACGAGGCTTTCAGTCATCTTGCCCATGTGGTATGATTTGCATGTCTCAAGTGATTCAAAACCAAGTGAGTCCAAACGGTCCATTTGCATGGAGTTTCTTCATGCATATATACCAATAGACATGGTTCGCATGTCTCAAACTCTTTCAAAAATGAGTGAGTCCAAAGATCCATCAACATGGAGCTTCTTCATGCGTTTTATACCAATATGACTCAAATTGCAGTGCCACATTTGTGTGGTACTATCATTACTATCTTATACATTTGGCATGAAAATGTGTATCACTACGATCAGGATGGTATTATTCAAATAAACAGAGTAACCATTATTCTCCTTAAATGAATAACCGTATCGCGACAGACATAATCCAATTATGTCTATGCTCAATGCAAACACCAAATAACAATTATTTAGGTTTTAATACCAATCTCGATGGTAGAGGGAGCGTACGATATTTGATCAACCTTGGAAATACTTCCAACACATATCATCATCTCACCTTTTAGCTAGTCTCCGTTTATTCCGTAGCTTTTATTTTGAGTTACTAACACTTAGCAACCGAACCGGTATCTAATACCCTGGTGCTACTAGGAGTACTAGTAACGTACACATTAACATAATGTATATCCAATATACTTCTATCGACAGCCTTCTCATCTACCAAGTATCTAGGGTAATTCTGGTCCGGTGGTTGTTCCCCTTATTACAGAATCACTCAGTCCCGGGTTTGGGTTCAACCTTGGGTTTCTCCACTAGAGCAGCAGCTGTTTTGCCGTTTCATGAAGTCTCCCTTCTTGCCCTTGCCCTTCTTGAAACTAGTGGTTTCACTAACCATCAACAATTGATGCTCCTTCTTGATTTCTACTTTCGTGGTGTCAAACATCACGAATATCTCAAGGATCATCATATATGTCCCTGATATATTATAGTTTATCACGAAGCTCTAGCAGCTTGGTGGTAATGACTTTGGAGAAACATCACTATCTCATCTGGAAGATCAACTCCCACTTGATTCAAATGATTGTTGTACTCAGACAATCTGAGCACAAGCTCGACAATTGAGCTTTTCTCCCTTAGTTTGCAGGCTAAGAAAATCGTCGGAGGTCTTATACCTCTTGACGTGGGCACGAGCCTGAAATCCCAATTCAGCCCTCGAAACATCTCATATGTTTCACGGCGTTTCAAAAACGTCTTCGGTGCCTCAACTCTAAACCGTTTAACTGAACTATCACATAGTTATCAAAATGTGTATGCCAGATGTTCGCAACATCCACAGACGACGTTCGAGGTTCAGCACACTGAGCGGTGCATTAAGGACATAAGCCTTCTATGAAGCAATGAGGACAATCCTCAGTTTACGGACCTAGTCCGCATAATTGCTACTATCATCTTTCAACTAAATTTTCTCTAGGAACATATCTAAACAGTAGAACTGAAGCGCGAGCTACGACATAATTTGCGAAGACCTTTTTGACTATGTTCAGGATAATTAAGTTCATATTATGAACTCCCACTCAGATAGACATCCCTCTAGTCATCTAAGTGATTACATGATCCGAGTCAACTAGGCCGTGTCCGATCATCACGTGAGACGGACTAGTCAACATCGGTGAACATCTTCATGTTGATCGTATCTTCTATACGACTCATGTTCGACCTTTCGGTCTTCTGTGTTCCGAGGCCATGTCTGTACATGCTAGGCTCGTCAAGTCAACCTAAGTGTTTCGCATGTGTCCCGAGGCCATGTCTGTACATGCTAGGCTCGTCAACACCCGTTGTATTCGAACGTTAGAATCTATCACACCCGATCATCACGTGGTGCTTCGAAACAACGAACTGTCGCAATGGTGCACAGTTAGGGGGAACACTTTCTTGAAATTATTATGAGGGATCATCTTATTTACTACCGTCATTCTAAGTAAACAAGATGCAAAAACAAGATTAACATCACATGAAATCAAATAATGACATGATATGGCCAATATCATATTGCTCCTTTTGATCTCCATCTTCGGGGCTCCATGATCATCATCGTCACCGGCATCACACCATGATCTCCATCATCATGATCTCCATCATTGTGTCTCCATGAAGTTGTCTCGCCAACTTATTACTTCTACTACTATGGCTACCGGTTAGCAATAAAGTAAAGTAATTACATGGCGTTGTTCAATGACACGCAGGTCATACAATAAATAAAGACAACTCCTATGGCTCCTGCCGGTTGTCATACTCATCGACATGCAAGTCGTGATTCCTATTACAAGAACATGATCAATCTCATACATCACATATCATTCATCACATTCTTCTTGGCCATATCACATCACATAGCATACCCTGCAAAAACAAGTTAGACGTCCTCTAATTGTTGTTTGCATGTTTTACGTGGCTGCTATGGTTTTCTAGCAAGAACGTTTCTTACCTACGCAAAACCACAACGTGATATGCCAATTGCTATTTACCCTTCATAAGGACCCTTTTCATCGAATCCGATCCGACTAAAGTGGGAGAGACAGACACCCTCTAGCCACCTTATGCAACTAGTGCATGTCAGTCGGTGGAACCAGTCTCACGTAAGAGTACGTGTAAGGTCGGTCCGGGCCGCTTCATCCCACAATGCCGCCGAATCAAGATTGGACTAGTAACGGTAAGCATATTGAACAAAATCAATGCCCACAACTACTTTGTGTTCTACTCGTGCATAGAAACTACGCAATAGACCTAGCTCATGATGCCACTATTGGGGAATGTAGCAGAAATTCAAAATTTTCCTACGTGTCACCAAGATCTATCTATGGAGAAACCAGCAACGAGGGGAAGGAGAGTGCATCTACATACCCTTGTAGACCGCTAAGCGGAAGCGTTCAAGAGAACGGGGTTGAAGGAGTCGTACTCGTCGTGATCCAAATCACCGGAGATCCTAGTGCCGAACGGACGACACCTCCGCGTTCAACACACGTACAGCCCGGTGACGTCTCCCATGCCTTGATCCAGCAAGGAGAGAGGGAGAGGTTGAGGAAGACTCCATCCAGCAGCAGCACAACGGTGTGGTGGTGGTGGAGAGCGTGGTACTCCAGCAGGGCTTCGCCAAGCATCGCAAGAGATGAGGAGGGAGAGGGGTAGGGCTGCGCCAAGAAGGAGAGGAACTCGTGTGTGTTGGGCAGCCCAAACCTCAAGTATATATAGGGGGAGGGGAGGGGCTGCGCCCCCACCTAGGGTTCCCTCCCTAGGGGTGGCGGCAGCCCCCAGATCCCATCTGGGTGGCACCACAAGGGGGAGAGGGGGAGGCACACCTGGGGTGGGCCTTAGGGCCCATCTGCCCTAGGGTTTGCCCCCTTCCCTCTTGGAGGCGCCTTGGGCCTTGGTGGGGGGGGCGCACCAGCCCACCTGGGGCTGGTCCCCTCCCACACTTGGCCCATGCAGCCCTCTGGGGCTGGTGGCCCCACTTGGTGGACCCCCGGACCCCTCCGGTGGTCCCGGTACACTACTGGTAAAAACCCGAAACTTTTCCGGTGACCAAAATAGGACTTCCCATGTATAAATCTTTACCTCCGGACCATTCCGGAATTCCTAGTGACGTCCGGGATCTCATCCCGGACTCCGAACAACATTCGGTAACCACGTATATCTATTCCCTATAACCCTAGCGTCATCGAACCTTAAGTGTGTAGACCCGACGTGTTCGGGAACCATGCAGACATGACCGAGACGTTCTCCGGTCAATAACCAACAGCGGGATCTGGATACCCATGTTGGTTCCCACATGTTCCACGATGATCTCATCGGATGAACCACGATGTCGAGGATTCGATTAATCCCGTATACAATTCCCTTTGTCTAGCGGTATTGTACTTGCCCGAGATTCGATCCTCGGTATCCCGATACCTTGTTCAATCTCGTTATCGGCAAGTCTCTTTACTCGTTCCGTAACACATCATCCCGTGATCAACTCCTTGGTCACATTGTGCACATTATGATGATGTCCTACCGAGTGGGCCCAGAGATACCTCTCCGTCACACGGAGTGACAAATCCCAGTCTCGATTCGTGCCAACCCAACAGACACTTTCGGAGATACCCGTAGTGCACCTTTATAGCCACCCAGTTACGTTGTGACGTTTGGCACACCCAAAGTATTCCTACTAGAGGCTTACTAGGGACATGGTGTTGTCTATGTATCCACACATGTATCTGAGTTTCCTATCAATACAATTCTAGCATGGATAATAAACGATTATCATGAACAAGGAAGTATAATAATAACTAATTTATTATTGCCTCTAGGGCATATTTCCAACAGGATGGTCCCTGTGATCGAAGGTGATCGGACAGGCCGACCATGGACTGAATTTTGGGGCGCCTGGCTCTATCGCATAGATGTCCCTTAGCGCGCGCTTGCACTCCCTCTTGGGGATATGGGTGACGTATATCATATTGACCGTTTTGACTTCGGGGGGAAATTTCTTCTGACCCCCTGTTTTCGGTGTGCGAGGTTCCTCGTCGTCATCCTCACTGGGCGACCCTTTCTCCTTATGTTCGGCATTTAACTTGTCGGCCTGTTTGAAGACCCAACAACTTCTATTGGTGTGGTTGGCAGGCTTATCAGGAGTGCCGTGGATCTGGCAGGGTCGATCAAGTATTCGGTCCAGGCTTGATGAACCGTCTTTGTTTCGTTTAAATGGCTTCTTCCGTTCACTAGATTTGGAGCCACTGAATCTGGCGCTGACTACCATATTCTCTGTATCATCATTGTTGCTCCGACGCTTATGTTTGTTGCGTCGGGGCCTTCCATTGTTGTTTCGGGCTTCGGAAGTGCCAGGGTCGCTGGTATTGTTACCGCTACGGGCTAGCCAGCTATCCTCGCCCACGCAGAAGCGGGTCATTAGTGCTATAAGGGCCGCCATGGACTTCGGCTTTTCTTGGCCGAGGTGTCGGGCGAGCCATTCGTCGTGGATGCTGTGTTTGAAGGCCGCTAGGGCTTCAGCGTCCGGACAGTCGACAATTTGGTTCTTTTTAATTAGGAACCTGGTCCAGAATTTCCTGGCCGACTCTCCGGGCTGTTGGACTATATGACTGAGGTCATCAGCATCCGGAGGCCGGACATAAGTGCCTTGGAAGTTGTCTCTAAAGGCATATTCCAAATCGTCCCAGCTTCCAATAGAGTTTTCTGGGAGGCTGTTTAACCAGTGCCTAGCTGGCCCTTCAAGTTTTAGGGGAAGGTATTTGATGGCGTGTAGATCATCACCGCGAGCCACGTGAATGTGGAGAAGAAATATTCAATTCGTACTGCGGGATCTGTTGTGTTGTCGTATGATTCGATGTTCATGGGTTTAAACCCTTCATGGAACTCATGCTCCATTACCTCATGGTGAAGCATAGGGGGTGTGCGGCGCCTCTGTATCGGGCCATGTCACGACGTAGTTAGGATGGAGTCCGTATGCGGTTTTCAGCCCGGGGTTGGTTGTGTTTATCCCACCAGGCTTGATAGCCCGCCTCTCACGCCGGAGCACGCCCCCGTGATCCGTAGATTGACCTGGTCTGGCCTGCCCTATTTTCTAGGTCCTGTCGTAGGTCGTATGTGTATCCCCGAGTTGTTGTTTCTCTGCTTTTACGGCGAGGTGGTGCGGGCTGGTGTTCGGCTTGAGTTGTCATTTTGTCCTGGACACGTGGTGGTCTATCGGGTCCGTCAGCCGCATTACGCACGGGTGGTATGGGCTCCAATGCCTCATCATCGAATTGGGGTAACAACTTATGCTTTGGGTAACTCTTTACTCGGCGTTCAAGGCCGTATTCTTCGTCTGCCAGGATGTTAGTCCATCTGTCGTTGAGCAGGTCTTGGTCAGCTTGAAGCTTCTGCTGTTTCTTTCTTAGGCTTCTAGCCGTGGCTATTAGTCGGCGCTTGAAGCGCTCTTGTTCGAGGGGTTCCTTTGGCATGATAAAATCTTCGTCGACGAGGCTTACGTCATCCTCGGAGAGTGGCAGATAGTTGCTGTCCTCCGAGTCATTGTTCCCTGTTTGTTCGTCGGGGTCAACTTGCCCGTCCTCCCGATCATCCTGTTCGGATGTTGGTTCGATGGGGTCTTCTTGGTCTTCGGCATTCTCCGGAGTATCATTGTCTTTGGTGCCGGTATTGCTGTTCTTACCGCGATGCGATTTAGAGCGGCGCCGCTGACATCGATGTTTCGGCGGTATCTCAGGAGGTTCGTCCTCGACTGGGTTTTTCTCATCATCGTCGTCGCCGTTTTTAGGTGTATCCACCATGTATACGTCATACGAGGAGGTGGCCGTCCAACGTCTGGTGACCGGGTTTTTTTTGGCCTACTCCTCTCCGGCATCGTCGTCCATACCATCGATGTCTTCGGAGGCGTAATCAAGCATGTCGGTTAAGTCCTCAATAGTGGCTATGAACTGGGTGGTGGGTGGGAAGTAAAATTCCCTATTTCCATCCCCTAGTCCGGGCTGGGCGTGATTCAGAAGCGGTTCCTCTGTGATGACGAGGGATTGCATTAAGTCTAGAACCTCGTTTAAGAGTGGGGTTTGGACGGGGTCGGAAGTTTCTGGGCCGAGCTTGCATGACGCGGGCCTCCAGGGTTCGGAATTAGTGTCCGGAGAAGAGTCCTACTTTGCAATGATTTCCGGAGACGCTATTCTCTCTAGTTTTCCGGTGTTGAGCTCTAAGGACACAGAGAGTCCGGCGGGCTCTAGACTCCCGTCTTCGGACCTGATGACGCGCTCTGGATCTAAGGCCGGAGCGAACTCTTGGAAGATCAAGCCTCCTCAAATATCAGCGACATAGTTTAGATTTCCAAAACTGATCTGGTGACCAGGGGCGTAGCTGTCGATCTGCTCCAGGTGGCCAACCGAGTTGGCCCGTAGTGCGAAGCCGCCGAATACAAAGATCTGTCCAGGGAGAAAATCTCCTTCACGGCGGCGTTGTTGTAGATGATTGATGGAGCCATCGAGTCTTTCGACGACGGCACAATGGAACTCTCAATGAAAGCACCAATGTCGGTGTCAAAACCGACAGATCTCGGGTAGGGGGTCCCGAACTGTGCGTCTAAGGATCGATGGTAACAGGAGACAGGGACACGATGTTTACCCAGGTTCGGGCCCTCTTGATGGAGGTAATACCCTACGTCCTGCTTGATTGACTTTGATGAGTATGGGGGTTACAAGAGTTGATCTACCACGAGATCGTAATGGCTAAACCCTAGATGTCTAGCCTATATGATTATGATTGTGATTGCCTCCACGGACTAAACCCTCCGGTTTATATAGACACCGGAGGGGACTAAAGTTTGTACAGGGTCGGTTTATAGAAAAGGAATCTTCATATCTGTACGCCAAGCTTGCCTTCCACGCCAAGGAGAGTTCCATCCGGACACAGGGGAAAGTCTTCCATCTTATATCTCCACGGCCCACTAGTCCGCCCCATATCACATAGCCCAGACGCCCGAGGACCCCATAATCCTGGACTCCCTCAGTGTGGGTTCATCTAACAAGAATGCAACAAGTTACGTGCCACCCTTGAGAGCATCCAAGGCCGTCTCATGAGTGGCCTAGGCGTGAGCGACATGGCATACAATTTCTTCTCTCTATCCATATGTCTTTTCATGTTTGTTGCATTGTGTCCTTCACTATTACTTTGTTGCCATCACTTGTATTTGTAGGCATTCCAAGCTTTGGAAGCCTTCATGGCCCAACATGGGAACAAGTCATTCACCATCACCCATTATTGGACGATCATTTGCAATTGCCCCAAGTTTGAGGAGCAATATGCCGCCCAAAAGAAGAAGGGAGGGCCGACGGTCATGGTTGAGCATGAAGAAGGGGAGAAGCGGCCGAGGGGCAAGACCAACTCCAAGGTGGATGAGAAGCATGATGCGGCGACATTTACCTTACAAGAAATTTTGTAAGGCATGGTGACCCAAAAGGAAGCAAGGGAGGAGAGAAAGTGCCAAGCGAAACAGAAACAAATGAAGGTCTACATCAAGCTACAAATGAAGAAACTCGAGATGGAGGAGGCCGTTCAAAAGAAGAAGTTCAAGATGGAGGAGGCCGTCGAAATGAAGAAGTTCGAGATTGAAGCGACCAAAGCAAAGACCGGAGCAAAAGAGGTGGCGCTCACTTGCATGTCGGAGGAGGTGGAAATCATGAAGGTAGACCTGAGCGAGGTGTCCCTGAGGAGAAGGCCATGGTTCTTGAATAAGCAAAAAGAATTTCTCGAGCTCGATGATTGAGCTATGGCCGAGAGCACCACCATTTTGTATGCTGGCTTGTGTATCGGCCTGAACTAGGGACCATGAATGGCCCTTTTTTAAGCGCTCGCAAGTGTACCGACCACTGGCAAGTGTGTCAGCGTAAACTTGAGGCATTTTTTGTAGGTTGACATGTATGTCGGTCGCTGCCGCTCTGGCTAACATGACTAGTTTTTATGTTCGTAGCAAATGGTTCTGGCGGACGCACGAAATGCGACATTATACTTAGATGTGAGGTAGATATATACGGATCCTATTTTCTAAAAAAAACACTTTCCCTTACAAAGTGAGACCTTTGCACATGTCGTGGGGAATCCGAGTGATTTCGAGGTCTTTGAGGAAAGCGGGAAAAGGGTAGCGACCGTAATGGGGTGGAAGTGCGTGCGTCCTTGCGTGGATCTGGAGTGGAAAGAGGCAGTTCCTGGGTTCCTGCCGCACCGCACCGCACCCGTCCAAGCGCAACCGTCTCGTTGGACGTCCCCAGATCCGACCCTCTCGACCCGGCCACCCCCACCCGAGGCAGAGACCGCGGCCGCCACTGGCCCATCCCCACATACCACACACGTATCCCCACCTCCTCAGATCCGAGCGCCATGGCCGCCCACCCCCACCCGCATTGCTATGCCCACCGCTAGCGCCTCCATGGCCGCCGCCGCCTCCTGCCGGAGCCCGCTCGTCTGGTTCTTCTCCCTCGCCGCCGCGCTCTTCTTCGCTTCCTGGTACCTCCTCCTCGACTCCGCCGCCGCCCCGGCCGCGCTCGATGCCCGCCGCCAGGGCCTCCGCCCGGCCTCTCCAGGCAGAAAATGCGATCCGGATAAGGCGCTGCTGCGCGTCTACATGTACGACCTGCCCCTTGAGTTCCACTTCGGCATGCTCGACTGGGAGCCCGGGAGCGGCGGTGGCGGCCTTTGGCCGGATGTCAGGCACGGCGTGCCGGAGTACCCCGGAGGGCTCAACCTGCAGCACAGCATCGAGTACTGGCTCACGCTGGACCTCCTCGCCTCCGAGCAGGGCGCGCCCACGCCGTGCAACGCCGTCCGGGTGCGCGACCCCGCCAGGGCCGACGTCGTCTTCGTGCCCTTCTTCGCCTCCCTCAGCTTCAACCGCCACTCCAAGGTCGTGCCGCCCGCGCGGACCAGCGAGGACCGGGCGCTGCAGCGGAGGCTGATCGAGTTCCTCGCCGCGCGGCCCGAGTGGCGGAGGTCCGGCGGAAGGGACCACGTCGTGCTCGCGCACCACCCCAACGGGATGCTCGACGCGCGCTACAAGCTCTGGCCCTGCGTCTTCGTGCTCTGCGACTTCGGGAGGTACCCACACAGCGTGGCCAACATCGACAAGGACGTCATCGCCCCGTACCGCCATGTCGTCGACAACTTCTTCAATGACTCCACCGGCTACCACGACCGGCCGACCTTACTCTACTTCCAAGGCGCCATTTACAGGAAAGATGTGAGTACCCTTTGATGAAAGCTTACTTGTTTTAGCTTAAGCAGGGAATTAAGATCGTGGTGTGATTAGTCAACTTCCATTTTTAATAATGTAGCTATTGGTTTTAAAACTTGCTTTGCATGTGTCGTTCCCTACATAGATTTCAGAATGTTTGCCATGTACTGGTCTGTAGCACGATTTGCTATTTAACCGATTTAAGTTTTAGTCAGTAGCACGATCCTAAACTAGCACGACCTCATCTGTAGTCTGGAGTCTGGACACCCTCCGTGGTACTTGATTTGGACTTCAATGATTCTGGCTACGGGAAATATCGTAGTTGCAAATAATTGCCATTGGCATTGCCTTGTTCACTATCCAGCTGAGTTTGGTTGGCTCGTCTTGCTCATTAATCCAGCTCACTTTGGTATGCTATCACTTCTTTCATGTGACTGTTACCTACTCCCTCCGTTCGGAATTACTTGTCTTGGATATGGATGTATCTAGAACTAAAATACATCTAGATACATCCATTTCTGCCACAAGTAATTCCGAACGGAGGGAGTACTTATAAGCCCCGTTTATGTTATAGCTCTAGTGAGTCGCTTTAATACTTAAGAGGTTCTATAATCTGATAAGGATGAGAATCCAAAATTGTGATTGTCGCTTTCACACATTTGTGGCAGTAGTGTATAATATGGTTTATTAAGCAAGATATATGAATTATTGACTGTCTGAAAACCAAGGTCCTGAGAATGTATGATCTATGTGAAATATTGATGATTCTCATGGTTGTGATCTTTTGAATCACAACCTTGCAGGGTGGTTTCATCCGACAGGAACTTTACTATCTTCTCAAAGATGAGAAAGATGTGCACTTCTCATTTGGAAGTGTGGCTGGTAATGGGATTGAGGAATCGACACGGGGTATGAGGGCATCCAAATTCTGCCTCAACATTGCAGGGGATACGCCATCCTCCAACCGTCTATTCGATTCCATAGTCAGTCACTGTGTGCCCGTCATTATCAGCGATGAGATTGAACTCCCATTTGAAGATATCCTTGACTACTCCAAGTTCTGCATCATAGTGCGTGGTGCAGATGCTGTCAAGAAGGGCTTTCTGATAAATCTGATCAAAGGGGTAAGCCCAGAAGAGTGGACAAGCATGTGGAACAAACTGAGGGAGGTAGAAGGGCACTTTGAATACCAGTACCCATCTCAGCCTGACGATGCTGTCCAGATGATCTGGAAGACCATAGCTCGAAAGGTGCCCTCAATTCGGCTGAAGGTCAACAGATTACAAAGATTTTCTCGGTCTGAAGCTAACAAAACAAACGATTCTCCAGCAAGATCTTCCTGGCTAGAAAATCAAACTCTCCCAGCTGGTTTTCAGTCCTCTGCGAGAGGAGAGTGCCCATAGTGAAGCTGAGCTTGAACCTCAAAGCCGGGAGCGACAGCTACAGGAGATTAATGGAGTAAAGTACTCCTGATACAGATTACCACCACAATATTACAGATCCGAGGGCCCGATTTTTGTTCTCCTCCAATTTTCATCGAAGATGTGCTCAACCGTGTCGATTAGGGACAATAACTTTTTGTATCAGAATCTGTATATCCTAGGCAGTAGCGTGATTACTGATCATTTCCACTCTAGTCTTATACTACTTCACAGCTGTAACTCCCCATTCTCAGAGCAAGAGTTTTTATGGTTCCTTGCTCGATTCTAGCCATGTGATATCTGCAGATGACCGGCATATGTCGTCCTTCCCTTCCATTATTGGGTCATGACAAGAATTGCTGCTGTTCAGGCAATTGCATAGGTGGTAACTACTCACTCCGTTCCTAGATATTTGTCTTTTTAGAGATCTCAAATGATTACCACATACGGATGTATATAGACATATTTTAGAGTGTAGATTCACTTATTTTGCTCCGTATGTAGTCAGTTGTTGAAATCTTTATAAAAACAAATATTTAGGAACAGAGGGAGTATTACCTATCTCATCCGGGCAATTGACGAGAGGGCACCCCTTTAACCCATGGTCATATGCACCCACTTTTTTTAAAAAAAATGCATTTTAAGCATGTTTTAAAATGTCAAAAAATCAAAAGAAAATATCACGCATACATGTTTGCAAATGTGTGTATGCGTCACAAAGTTTTGTGAAAAGAATGTCTTTTTGTTTTGTCTCCGCAAAAAAAAAACAAATTTAAGTGCTTCTAAATAGTGTTTTAAGACATAATTTTTTGTCTTTTTTGCATTGGCTACAAGAAAAGTTATTTTTCCGTGAAACTTTATGCACGCACATAAAACATGGAGACATACCAGCGCAATTTTTTTAGAGTTTTTTATCATTTAGAAAAGTGTTTTCCAAAGTGGGTTCATATGTACCCGGGTTCATCTATGCACTTCTCGGCAATTGACCCACTGTGTTGCAAGCCATACACCTGACTGCTCTTGCGGCTGCCTCATGGGTGTCTCCTTTTTTGAAACTTCAACATAAAATGGCCCCAATCTAAAAGTATTTCCGAAACTGGCCCTTTTGCATGATGCCCGGGGCTAGGACGCCATGCTAGATAGCATGACGCCTCGGGCAAGGGCGCCATGGTAGCGACGTGTAGGGCGTCATGCTATCTAGCATGGGGCCCCAGCCCCGGGCGTCATGCAAAAAGGGCCAGTTTGTTAAATATTTTTAGATTAGGGTCATTTTATGATGAAGTTTCAGAAAAGGGTCAGTTTCATCGATTGTTACATTTGACCTCTGTACTAATTTCCAGAAGAGTTCGGTTGTCTCAATCTGGTGCGGGCTTCTAGATTTAGATGCAATCCTAACTAGCTTCCCGGCCACTCGGGCCTCCTTCTCTATTAAGTATTTGGGCCTCCCACTCTCGGTTTGACTCCTTCTCTATTAAGTATTTGGGCCTCCCGCTCTCGGTTTGACAACTTTGGAGAGGGGGCTTTTAGTTTCTCGAGGATAAGGCGGCGGCAAGGTTGCTGCCATGGGATAGTCAAAACATTACTGCCACGTGCCGATGTGCACTCATCAAGTCGGTGCGCACCTCGCAAGTCATATACCACATCATTGCTCCCAACCCTCCTCCTAGAACTATGCATAACTCCCAACAAAATTAAGCGGGCTTTCTTTGGTCGGGCATTGATGTCGCTTGAACTACGTCGGTATTTCCCTAAAGAGGAAGCGGTGATGCAGCACAACTACGGTAGGTTTTTCCCTTAGTTATGAAACAACGGTACCTACACACAAATAACAAATACTTGCAACCCGACGCTTATAAGAGGTTGTCAATCCCTTTTTCAGGTAACGGCGCCAGAAATTGTCAAGTTGACGGGTTAAAATTTGTGATAGATTGGATAAATAGATCTCGAATAAACGCAAAATAAAGATGCAAATAAAAAGTGCAGCAAAGTATATTTTTTGGTTTTTGGAATAATAGATCTGAAAATAAAAACAAATAAAAACATATCTCAAAGGCAAATAATAGATCAGAAAGCAAATATGACAAATAATAGACCCGGGGGGCCGTAGATTTCACTAGTGGCTTCTCTCAAGAAATAGCACATAGTGGGTAAACAAATTACTGTTGGGAAATTGATAGAAAATCGAATAGTTATGACGATATCCAGGCAATGATCAATATATAGGCATCACGTCCAAGATTAGTAGACCGACTCCTGCCTGCATCTACTACTATTACATCACACATCGACCGCTATCCAGCATGCATCTAGTGTATTAAGTTCATGGAGAAACGGAGTAATGCAATAAGAACGATGACATGATGTAGACGAGACTATTCGTGTAGGAATAGCCCCCATTTTGTTATCCTTAATAGCAACGACACATGTGTGTCTCGCTGCCCCTTCTATCACTGGGAAAGAACACCGCACGATCGAACCCATCACAAAGCACCTCCTCCCATGCCAAGAAAAATCGATCTAGTCGGCCTAACTAAACCAAAAATTCAAAGAAGAAATATGAGGCTATAAATAATAATGCATATAAGAGATCAAAGAAGACTCAAATAATATTCATGGATATAGATCTAATCATAAACTCAAAGTTCATCGGATCCCAACAAACACACCGCAAAAAAGTTACATCAAATAGATCTCTAAGAGACCATTGTATTGAGAATCAAGAGAGAGAGAGAGAGAGAGAGAGAGAGAGAGAGAGAGAGGAAGCCATCTAGTTACTGATTACGGACCCGTAGGTCTATGATGAACTACTCACGCATCATGGAGAGGCAACAACGAGGATGATGAACCTTTCCGTGATGGTGTTTAGATTGTATCTCGTGGTTCTGGAACTTGCGGCGACTGGAATTGCGTTTTGTCGACTCCCCTAGGGTTTCTGGAATATTTGGATATTTATAGGGTGAAGAGGCGGTGTGGGAGGCCACCGAGGGGGGCACAAACCCCAAGGGCGCGCCTGGGCTCCTGGGCACGCCCTGGTGGGTTGTGCCCGCCTCGGGCCTCCCCTTTGGTACTTCTTTGGTCCATCCCGGTGTTGGGAAACGTAGCATGCAATTTCAAAAAAATTCCTACGCTCACGCAAGATCTATCTAGGAGATGCATAGCAACGAGAGGGGGAGAGCGTGTCCACATACCCTCGTAGACCGAAAGCGGAAGCATTTGACAATGCGGTTGATGTAGTCAAACTTCTTATAGATCCGACCGATCAAGCACCGAACGTACGACACCTCCGAGTTCTGCACACGTCAGCATGATGATGCCCCTCGCTGATGATGACATGTACCCAGGATAGGGTCATAGGCCTGACCTAGACGCCCTACCCAAAGACACTGCCCTAGAGTCAAAGACGTTCAGACTCCAACAGAAGATTCCGACTGAAATCACCTTTGAGTGTAATCCACTCGACCAGCCGTTCCACTTGGATATCCCAATTTCATTCAACATGATCATTACACTCGACAGTACAAAAGAATCACTCGGAGCACAGAAGACCTACAGTCGCCCCAGCATGGCAACGGTCAGGCGTTCACTCCGTAGTCTTAAAGGTCATTAATAGTCATTTATAGCAGGTGTTACCAATAACACCCCTTTCTTAACTCACATTGAACCCTGTGTAACTGAGGGCTGAAGGGGCCTAGCGCACTCTATATAAGCCACCCCTCTGGCACAAGGGTTCCCACCCCTGTAACTCAGACGCATATTCAGTCGACAAGCCTCCGAGGCATCGAGACGTATGGTTGTTACCTCTTCCGAGAGGGGCCTGAACTCGTAAACCCGCGCGTACAACTTCATCGTAGCTAAGGCCTTGCCTCCTCCTACGTACCCCCTACTCTTACTGTTAGACTCACTCCTACGACAGTTGGCGCCCACCGTGGGACAAGGCGTCTTAGAGACTTCCGGTGAGGTTGTAGTTTTTTCGATCTCCATCAACATGGTTTTCGACGGTGGTTTGGCTTTGGGCCACGAGATCAGTCTCAGCGCACTCGTCTTCATTGCCGACGACTCTGCCTGGCTCCAAGAAGCCCCCCTCGACATCGAGGCCCTTCCCTTCCGCGGGGCAGCGCGAGTGCCTACGGCGTCCTCCTGTGGCAGCCGTCGACCCCGTATCGGTCGGCTCCCGCGGCATCCACTCTCCCCATTGTACGCCGCAGCAAGCGATCCGGTCGGTCGCGGCTCCAGCGGTGGGTGAAGCACGCGGCGGCTCGCCAGTCGGCCACCCCTCAAGTCGCGGCTATTGATTGCTCCTTGACTATAGTGCCAGAAAACTCCTGTCAGCTAGGACTACATCGGTATTTCCACAAAGAGGAAGGGATGGTGTAGCACAGCGAAGGTAGGTATTTCCCTCAGTGATGAAACCAAGGTTATCGAACCAGTAGGAGAACCAAGCAACACAACGTAAATAGCACCTGCACACAAATAACAACACCTCACAACCCGACGTGTTAAAGGGGTTGTCAATCCCTTTCGGGTAACGATGCCAGAAATTTGTAGTAGATTGAAATAATAGATCGTAAATAAAATAAAGTGTAGTGAAGTATTTTTGTATTTTTGGTTTAATAGATCTGAATAAAAATGCAAAGGAAAAGTAGATCGCAAGCAAATATATGAGAAAGAAGACCCGGGGGCCGGAGGTTTCACTAGTGGCTTCTCTCGAGAAAGATAGCAAACGTGGGTAAACAAATTACTGTTGGGCAATTGATAGAACCTCAAATAATTATGACGATATCCAGGCAATGATCATTAGATAGGCATCACGTCCAAGATTAGTAGACCGATTCCTGCCTGCATCTACTACTATTACTCCACACACCGACCGCTATCCAGCATGCATCTAGTGTATTAAGTTCACGGAAAAATGGAGTAATGCAATAAGAACGATGACATGATGTAGACAAGATCCGTTTATCTATTGCATAGATATAGATCCCATCTTTTTTTATCCTTAGTAGCAACGACACATATGTGTCAGTTCTCTTTTGTCACTGGGATCAAGCACCGTAAGATCGAACCCACTACCGGTCACCTCTTCCCATTGCAAGATAAATAGATCAAGTTGGCCAAATAAAACCTAAATATCAGAGAAGAAATACGAGGCTATAAGAGATCCAAGAAACTCAAATAACTTTCATGGATATAAAAAGATATGACTGATCATAAAGTCAAAGTTCATTAGATCCCAACAAACACACCGCAAAAAGAGTTACATCATATGGATCTCCAAGAGACCATTTTGTTGAGAATTTAGCGAGAGATAGAAAGCCATCTAGCTACTAACAACGGACCAGAAGGTCTACAAATAACTACTCACGCATCATCGAAGAGGCACCAATGGAGGTGGTGAACCCCATCCGAGATGGTGTCTAGATTGGATCTGGTGGTTCTGGACTCTGCGGCGGCTGGATGAATATTTCGTCAACGCTTTTAGGGTTATGGTATTTTGGGGGTATTTATAAAGAAAAGAGGTGGTCCAGGGGGCACCAAGGTGGGCACAACCCACCAGGGCGTGCCTGGGCCTCCTAGCGCGCCCTGGTGGGTTGTACCCTCCTCGGGACCCCCCAGGTGCAACCAGGGCCCAACATGTTCCTTCTGGTCCATAAAAAATCTCTGTAAAGTTTTGTGGCATTTGGACTTCGTCTGATATTGATTTTCTGCGATGTAAAAAACAGGAATTGGCACTTGGCACTATGTCAATAGATTAGTACCAAAAAATGAGATAAAATGACCAAAATGATTATAAAACATCCAAGATTGATAAAAAAATAGCATGGAACAATAAAAAATTATAGATACGTTGGAGACGTATCAGCATCCCCAAGCTTAACTCCTACTCGTCCTCGAGTAGGTAAGTGATAAAAACAGAATTTTTGATGTGGAGTGTTGTTTAACATGTCATATCATATTCTTTTCTTTATAACATGGACAATTGGACTTTTTATGTGATTCAAAGCAATAGTCTAGTTTTGACATAATAATTTAGATACTCAAGCATATCAACAAGCAACCATGTCTTTCAAAATATCAATGTTAAAATAAGTTATCCCTACAAAATCATATAGTGTTGTCATGCTATGTCTTCTTAACACAAAGTATTTATCATGCACAACCCCGATGACAAGCCGAGCAATTGGTTCATACTTTTTAACGCGCTTTAGCTTTTCCAACCCTCACGCAATACATGAGCGCAAGCCATGGATATAGCTCTACGGGTGGAATAGAGTATGATGATAGGGGCAAATATAGAGAAGACAAAAATGTAAGAAAGTCTCACATCGATGTGGCTAACCAACGGGCTATGGAGATGCCCATCAATCGATATCAACGTGAGGAGTAGGGATTGCCATGCAACGAATGCACTAAGAGCTATAAGTGTATGAAAGCTCAATATGAAACTAAGTGGGTGTGCATCTAATCCTATAATGAAAAATTCCCACTAGTATATGAAAGTGACAACATAGGAGACTCTCCATATGAAAAACATGGTGCTACTGTGAAGCACAAGTGTGGTAAAGGATACTAACAATGCCCCTTCTCTCTTTGTTTTTTTTATTTTTTCCCTTTTTTTATTTCTCTCATTGTCCGGAGCCTCATCCCGACTTGTGGGGGATTCATAGTCTCCATCATCCTTTCCTCACTAGGGCACTGCTCTAAAACCGAATAATGATGATCATCACACTTCTATTTACTTATAACTCAAAAGAAATAAAAATTACAACTCGATATCTATGACAAAGTATGACTCTATATGAATGCCTCTGGCATGTACCAGGAAGTGCAATGATCTAGCGTAACATGTATAAAAAATGATGAACGGTGGCTGAGCCACAACTACTATGTCAGCTATATGATCATGCGAAGCAATATGACAGTGAATGCTCAAGTCATCAAACGAAAGCGGTGGAAGTTGCATGGCAATATATCTTGGAATGGCCATGGAAAAGCCATAATAGGTAGGTATTGTCGTGGAATTGTCATGGCAGATGTCCTCGTAGAAGGACTTAGTTATGGAGTCATTGCGACAAGGTTAGCTTAAAGGGGTTAAATGGGACAAAGGACACGGGGAATTTATACTGGTTGAGCCCCTTGCGGTGAAGGTAAAAGCCTAATCCAGTTTGAGGTGGTATTGCTAGGGTTTTGATTACCAGGGAGCGAATATGCTTTGCCTGGCTTTCGATCGGTTGTTTCTTGCCCTAATCCGCTGTCGGGTCGTCCCCTTATATACATGGGTTGACACCCTGCGGCTTACAGAGTCCCGGCCGGCTCATACAAACGTGTCCGACTCGGTGACCTATCTTACATGCCTTATAATACAAGTTACATATACATGGCGGTTTATACTCATGGGCCTTAAGCCGCCTCTCGGTTTGGTCCCTTTAACATGCCTACTTCATGAACCGCCACCTTCACATACTCATGGGCTTTGTCTAGATGAACCGCCATTGGGATAACCCGGCCCCTCCTGGGCGGGTCATCTCCAATAGCCATATCCCCAACATTAGGCCCCAGGTTGATTTGAACTTGTTCGTGTCAATCTTCAACACTTAGAAAAATCCTTCTTCATCTTCCTGTGAAACATTGTAACCCGCCATGACGTTGTCTCTAGAAATTGCGGTAACCCGCCGTGACGTCACCTGTGATTAATACTACACATGGCCCAAATCTTTAATAAATCTTTTCCTTTACTGACCCTCCAAAAATCGAGGCGCCCGCACCATCATATATCCATTTTCCTATCTCCTCAATTCCTGCGCCTGCCACTTATCCTTCCAGCCTTATAAATAGGGCCACAGGTTCACTTTTCATTCTTCCCCTTTGCCTTCTCTCCTTCTTCTTCCTCCTCGCGACGCTCCAGTACGCCCGAGCTCCACTGCCGTCAACCTTCGTCCCCTTCGTCAACTCCAGGCGCTTCATCATCCTGAACGGACCAGAACACCGCTGCGCTCCTCCTCTGTCAATCAGCATCGGTAAGTCTTCCCCTTTCCTCTTAATAGATCTGTGTTAGGGTTTCTCTGTTCGTCGGTGTTCATCACCGTTCTTCCCTTTCTCCGTCCTAGATCGCATAGTTTTGATCTGAAAATAGCACAGATCTTGCGTGGTAACAGTTTTAGCACTTATTTTTTGATATCAGACTATATCCTCATTGCAATAGATCTCATCTGAGCACTCCCATTTTTCTGCTGCCGCCATCTTAGGTTTAGCTTTTATTTCCTTTTTCTAAACAGCTGCAGATCCAATCTTATAACTTCAACCTGTGAAACCTGTTTGTCGCAACACTTCGTAGAATTTTTCTCTTGTCAGATTTTAAATATCCATGTTGGTCATGGCGGCTTACATCACCGGCTTACAATTGCCCATATATCATTAGGCCCCATCTAAGCCTCCATTCTGATTATATACTGTATCTTTTATTTCCGGTTTGAAAGAATGTATTAACTTAAACCGGCCAACCTTTCTTCTTTTCAGGCTTCTTTGTTCACAATGCCGCCAAAGACAACCACCTCATGCAATTGGGTTCCTTCCATTGTCATCGAAGGCACTCTCCAGGATTTTGTTAAAGTCGGGTATCTGCCAGCAAAGAACGTCATGCATTATCGCGCCCCCAAACCAGATGAAGAAAGACCTCAACCGAAGGATGGTGAGGTCATTGTTTTCACTGACCATATGAATCGGGGCTTCTCACCACCCGGCTCTAAGTTTTTTCGAGACGTTCTGCACTTCTTTCAACTTCACCCGCAAGACATTGGACCCAATTCCGTGTCAAACATTTGCAACTTTCAAGTCTTCTGTGAAGTATACCTTCAAATGGAGCCCAATGTTGAACTCTTCAAGGAATTTTTCTATTTGAATCGCCAAAACGAGTATACAAACAGGCCCATCTTGGAACTTGGCGGAATCTCCATCCAATGAAGAAGAGACTCCATCTTGCCTTATGCTCGCCTGCCGAGTCACCCCAAGGATTGGAACCAGACATGGTTTTACTGCAAGGATACCTCTCCGGCTGACGAGAATCCATTGCCGGGTTATCATATTGAACGTCTTGACCTGAACCATAACCTTCCAGAAAAGCTCGCAGGTGTTGAATGTAAAAAAAATGCTCCCACAATTGCGAAGGGCAAGGCTCTGCTGGGAAGCAGACTAACTGGTATTGATTTGGTCCGGTGCTGGGTCTTGTGGCGGGTCATACCCTTGAGCCGCCGACCCGGCTTAATGTGTACGTACACAAGCGATGTAAAGGATCCATTACGCCACAGCTCCTTGCGTTTAATGGATGATGCAATTACTGAAATGACCAAAACTCTTCTATATGAAGATATAGAAGACTGCAGTAAAGTGGGTCTGAACCCTTTCCTCACACTTAACCCACCGCCGGACGTGAACCTCTGAATTTACTTTACTTTTATCTCATTAGTCAGATATTGTCCTAACCCAATTTTACTGTCTTTCACAGGCTAAATCTGAATTTTGGAAGGTAAAGTATGACCATGAAGCCGCCGAAAAGACCAGGGCCGCCAAGAGAGCCGCCAAGAATCCCACCAAGAAGCATAAGAAGAAATCAAGCGCATCTGGAATGTTTGAGCTAGATGATAACTCTAAGTCGGAGGTAGCCCTTGACTCCCTTGGCACCTTTTTTAATTATCTTATTGACATTGACTACTCTCAGGATGACACAGGGGCCAACCAAGCAGTTGAAGAAGAGGTAACCATTATTCCCCCCGGCTCAGCACCTTTGCCAAGACAAAAAATTCGACGAGTAATCTGGAAAGTAAGCTTTTCATACCCCTTAGCTCATTTAGATCATCACTTTCTTTTGAAGCAACAACAACACGAGAGCCGGCGCCAGACTCGGAACAACGGAGGTGAAGAGTTGTCCTCCGGCTTACCGAACACTCTAGTTCCACGGAAACGCCAAAACGAGGTCCTTTTAAGCTTAAATTCTCTTCCGCTGGCGGGTCTCATTCACTACTCACTCAATTCTTATTCAAATTAACAGGAGGTTTCCCGTTCTTCCTCTGGCGACTCATCACAGACCCAGCTACCGGCTTTCAAGACTTCTCCTGGGTAATAATACTTACCTTTTGTTTTGTACCTCTTTTATACTCTTATGATTATATCAAACTTGCCACAACCCTTGTAGTGGTCAAGCAAAGCCTAGTAAAAAGGCAAAGGTGACTAAACCAACCGAGGCACCTGGAGTTGTTGAAACGGAGCAGCAAGTCTCTGCACCCGAAGTCTCTGAAAAACAACCAGAAGAACCTATCTCTGACACTCCACCTGAAATTCCTGATCTCTCCGTTCATCAGGACCATACTGACTTTGAATATTGAACCATAAAGCTCGCCTAAGCCATCAGAGACTCATGCTGATGACGTCCTAATCACTGGCAACGGTTTTACAGAACTGGGGAATCCAACCATCTTGGCCAAGCACTCCGCCAAGCAAGAGGTTATTGAGAGGCGGAAAGTGAGGTTTGATGTCTCTCACCATGCCCAATTGAGCAACAATGAAATTCTATCCGGCTATCTCAACCAAGTATACTCCAGTTGTGATCTTGAAATTGATATGGTGAAGCAGATGCATCAAAAGTATGAGGTATGACTTCTGGCTTTAAATAAGTTATGTATATCCTGCCATCCCCCAAGTCTACTAGTTATGATAAGATTGAATACGCTGTAGACTTAGAATAATCCATAAGCATCTGTAGTAGAATCCTTCCAAGGTCGGTTGTCATAGTTTGAATTAAACCGGATGTTTAAACAATTTAGCATTGCATCCGCAGTCCCCAAGGGCTGATTTAATCAGCATGAATGAGTCGGTCCTATTTACCATTGTTTAAAAGTGAGAGCTTATCTGTGTAGCCCCCATGAGCCGGCTGTGATTGTTTACAGCACAACCGGGTCATCATAAAATAGTAGGAAGACTCAAGCGATGTGCATTAGCCCCCAAGTGTTGTTGCTTGCAAAAGACTTGGGATTTATATTCCTGTAACCCTGATGTGAACATGTTGACAGCTCTGTATTTCATACAGGCTGCTACTGCTGAACTTGTATCACAATTGACTGATGCAAAGACCCGGTTGGCGAGTCAAGAATCTGAGACCCGGAAGGCTGAGTCAAAATTCCAATTCAACATATCTAAGACGGAAAAATTGAAAACCAGCTTTGATGCAGAAAGAAAAACGTGGGCTGAAGAAAAGACCGTTTTGACGCAGCAAGCTGAAAAAGCAGAGACGACTCTTCAGGAGGTGACCACTGAGCTCACCGGCTTAAAACATTGTATATCTCAGATGGTTTCTGCTATCTTTGGTGAGTCGCCTAGCTGTCCATCCCAAGTGAATCTTTTTCTTGATTGTATAAACCGCCACTAACCAATCTGCAATTTACTCAGGTCCCAGGAGCAGCAATCTTAACCAAGATATGCTTGTAAAGCTCAAAGCTGTTTACACTCTTGTCGAGCAACTGTATACTGGAGCTCAGCGCACCTTAGCCACTATTTCGCCAACAAACCAAGGACCCAATCTGCTAAGTGATGTGCTGAAAAAATTATCAATCCTTCCTACAAGAATTCAGGAGATAAAACGGTCTTGCGCGAGAGCCGGTGCCGTAACAGCCTTGAGCCGTGCCAAGGCATGGGTACCGGAGCTAGACCCGGCAGAGGTGGCTACTGGGTATCCAAGTATGAAGGAAGACAATACTCCCTTTCACCAGCAAGACTTCACCGCTTGTGTTAAAGAAATTCGTCCTCATGCGACAGTAATTGCTGAGGAAACCAATCTCTCCAAATATCAGCCGGCTTACGACACAGAAAACCAGAAGATGCAGACGCCAGTGTATAAAGTGATGGATCTGATTCCTCTGATTCGTAAGCACACTTTCGCCCCTGATATTGACCCGTCGAATCTTATTGATGATGAAGCTGAATTCTACACCTTACGTGGCATTGATTGGTCAACACCAAACTTCTAGACGGCGGATGAGGATGCAGAACCTTCAAATCAGCAAAGCCAAGAAGAATGAACCAGCAGGCGGTTTATATATGTGATCCATGGAGAAAACACTTGATCCCATTTGGCTAATGGAGTCATGTAATAGGGTAATAAAAACTTGAATCTGTTGTGCCATCATGCATGTTTCTGTTTTGCACAATACTGCTGATCGCCAGTTTCAAAGACGATCATTTTACTCTTATGATAATATTGATTTATGCAGATCAGACTTGATTATTCTCCTGCACACAAACAAGTGACAAGTGCCCTGGCGATTTCCGCCGGGCGGGTCATGATATCCAATTAAAGGCCACTAGGGACGAACAGTCCATAACTAGGGCTGGTCCGACCATAATGCTTAACATAATAAAATACCATACCTGTGGCATGTGCTTAGACTGCCAGCTTAGCAGATGTATGCAGTTTAGAGTTTGTAGAACTATGACTCCAAACATAATATTACGATACTCTGATGACTAGAGTTTTCCATCCTGGCGGGTTGTAGAGACCCAAAAGATGCTTCAAATATGAGCCATAAGTAGGGTAGCTTGGCCCGATGTGTAAAAACCAGATGGCAAAAAAGAAATCATATAAAGAAAAGAAAGCAAAAAATTTGAGGCTTTTGAAGGCCGCCAAGCCAAAGTGTTTTCTTCGATGAAACTAGCCTGGGCCACTGGAAGGTACGTGCTTTCCGTGAGCCTGACTCACAGTACCCAATCGACATTTGAACCTAGATAAAGTCAGGTCTTGCTTTATAGACTTATCAGGAGTATGCGGGGTCAGAGTAATAGCATACATCACGGGCCGATTTATCCAAGTTTCAAAGAAGGCGGCTTATGAAGCCTGGATCTATCCTGACTATCTGTAAGCCATGCTCTCACATGACAAACCGGCGTTTTAACCTTAACAAGCTCAGATCTTGGTCAAATACACCGTAAAGACTGATCGTTAAGAGTTCGGTGGGTCAATCAGGATTACCTGATGGAGTTGAAGCAGCTGGCTACAGGTAGGATGACCCGGAAAGGTTATGTTCTCTTTGGTCGAATACGCCTATGTTTGAACAAACCTAGTCAAGAGGGTAGTAATGCTATGTTCTCTTTGGTCAAATACGCCTATGTTTGAACATGAAGCTGATACATCCATTTTGCATCATGCTTTTATATTGATATTTGTTGCATTATGGGCTGTTATTACACATTATGTCACAATACTTATGCCTATTCTCTCTTATTTTACAAGGTTTACATGAAGAGGGGGAATGCCGACAGCTGGAATTCTGGGCTAGAAAAGGAGCAAATATTAGAGACCTATTCTACACATCTCCAAAAGTCCCGAAACTTCACGGAAGTTATTTTTGGAATTAATAAAAAATACTAGAGAAATAATCCACCAGAGGGGGCCCACATCCTGGCCATGAGGGTGGGGGGCGCGCCCCCTGCCTCGTGGCCCCCCTGGTGGCCCTCTGATGCCCATCTTCTGCTATATGAGAAAAATCATAAGCTAGCTCACGGGATGAAACTCCACCGCCACGAGGCGGAACCTTGGAGGAACCAATCTAGGGCTCCGGCAGAGCTGTTTTGCCGGGGAAACTTCCCTCCAGGAGGGGGAAATTATCACCATCTTCATCACCAACGATCCTCTCATTGGGAGGGGGTCAATCTCCATCAACATCTTCACCAGCACCATCTCATCTCAAACCCTAGTTCATCTCTTGTATCCAATCTTTGTATCCAAACCTTAGATTGGTACCTGTGGGTTGCTAGTAGTGTTGATTACTCCTTGTAGTTGATGCTAGTTGGTTTACTTGGTGGAAGATCATATGTTCAGATCCATTATGCATATTAATACCCCTCTGATTATGAACATGAATATGCTTTGTGAGTAGTTACGTTTGTTCCTGAGGACATGGGAGAAGTCTTGCTATAAGTAGTCATGTGAATTTGGTATTCGTTTGATATTTTGATGAGATGTATGTTGTCATCCCTCTAGTGGTGTCATGTGAACGTCGACTACATGACACTTCACCATTGTTTGGGCCTAGAGGGAGGCATTGGGAAGTAATAAGTAGGTGATGGGTTGCTAGAGTGACATAAGCTTAAATCCTAGTTTATGTGTTGCTTCATAAGGGGCTGGTTTGGATCCATATGTTTCATGTTATGGTTAGGTTTACCTTAATACTTCCGTTGTAGTTGCGGATGCTTGCAATAGGGGCTAATCATAAGTGGGATGCTTGTCCAAGTAAGGACAGTACCCAAGCACCAGTCCACCCACATATCAAATTATCAAAGTACCGAACGCGAATCATATGAACGCGATGAAAACTAGCTTGACGATAATTCCCATGTGTCCTCGGGAGCGCTTTCCTTCATATAAGAGTTTGTCCAGGCTTGTCCTTTGCTACAAAAAGGATTGGGCCATCTTGCTGCACCTTATTTACTTTTATTACTTGCTACTCGTTACAAATTACCTTATCACAAAACTATCTATTACCGATAATTTCAGTGCTTGTAGAGAATACCTTACTGAAAACTGCTTATCATTTCATTCTGCTCCTCGTTGGGTTCGACACTCTTACTTATCGAAAAGGCTACGATAGATCCCCTACACTTGTGGGTCATTAGAATCCCCCAAGTGACATACTGACAAGTTGTGCTCGTTAGGGACCTATGTTTGAGCTGTGCCGCGCATCCAACTCTCTTTGGTCCCTGTAGTTTGGGTGTCAAGACTCTTAAATGAACGTGTAAGAAGATGATAAAGACTCAGCTTCAAAGAAGTGAAACGATAGAGGCCCTAACTTATCAGGGATGCCGACTTTATTATACTGTTTATAATATATACACCATCAGATTATGTACATCATGAGAGCCGGTGGCTCAAGTATAGTAGGGTCGAAGATGAGCAATGTTCCACGGCCGACGAGTTTCCTCCTCCGATGTGCGTGGGTCCTTGTGGTCTTGAACGTCGATAAGGTAGTACGACCCATTATGAAGATTCTTGTTAACCACGAAAGGTCCTTCCCAAGGTGGTGATAGTTTATGCATATACGTTTGATCTTGGATGAGCCGGAGCACCACATCGCCTTCTTGCAAGGTTCTGGTTTTAACCCGATGGTTGTGATAACGATGCAGATCTTGCTAGTAAATCGCCGAACGAGCCACCGCAAGATCACGCTCCTCATCTAACAAGTCAAGTGCGTCTTGGCATGCCTTTTCATTGTCAGCTTCAACGTAAGCCGCCACCCATGGTGAATCGTGACGGATGTCACTTGGGAGAACCACCTCTGCTCCATAAACCATGAAGAAAGGTGTGTAGCCCGTAGATCTGTTAGGGGTTGTATTGGTACTCCATAACACTGAGGGCAACTCTTCCACCCAACAACCCAGCGTTCTCTGCAAAGGAACTGTCGGTGTCAAAACCGGTGGATCTCGGGTAGGGGGTCCCGAACTGTGCGTCTAGGCCGAATGGTAACATGAGGTAGGGGACACGATGTTTTACCCAGGTTCGGGCCCTCTTGATGGAGGTAAAACCCTACGTCCTGCTTGCTTGATATTGATAATATGGGTAGTACAAGAGTAGATCTACCACGAGATCAGAGAGGCTAAAACCCTAGAAGCTAGTCTATGGTATGATTGTATGTTGTGGTTGTTGTCCTACGGACTAAAACCCCTCGGTTAATATAGACACCGGAGAGGGTTAGGATTACACAAGGTCGGTTATAAAGGAGGAGATATCCATATCCGTATTGCCTAGCTTGCCTTCCACGCCAAGTAGAGTCCCATCCGGACATGAGACGAAGTCTTCAATCTTGTATCTTCATAGTCTAACAGTCCGACCAATGGAGATAGTCTGGCTGTCCGGAGACCCCCTAATCCAGGACTCCCTCGGGAACCATAAGCCGGGGCTTGATGCCTCGCAAAATTTCTTGATTAGCCCATTCCACTTGACCATTGGACATGGGGTGAGCCACAAAGGAGACATCAAGTCGAATATGCTCTTGTTGACAAAATTCTTTCATAGCACCTTCAGACAGATTAGTGCCATTATCTGTTATAATGCTATGGGGAAAGCCAAAACGGAAAATCACCTTCTTGATGAATTTAACCGCCGTCGCAGCATCACACTTGCTAATTGGCTCTGCTTCAACCCACTTAGTGAACTTATCAACTGCCACCAAAAGGTGGGTGTTTTTATCTGGGGATCTCTTAAAAGGCCCAACCATATCAAGCTCCCAAGTCGCAAACGGCCAAGTAATTGGAATCATCCTCAACTCTTGAGCCGGAACATGAGCTCGTCATGAAAATTTCTGACAACCGTCACATCTGCTGACCAAATCCTCAGCATCAGCATGAGCCATCAACCAATAAAAACCATGACGAAAAGCCTTGGCGACGAGAGATTTAGAGCCAGCATGATGAACACAATCTCCTTCATGAATCTCTCGCAGAATTTCACAACCTTCTACAGAAGAAACACAATGTTGAAACGCCCCTGTAACACTGCGATGGTGCAACTCCCCATTAATAATCATCATTGACTTAGATCACCGGGTTATCTGCCTGGCTAAAAGCTCATCCTTAGGTAACTTGCCCCGGGTCATGTAAGCCAAATACGGCACTGTCCAATCAGGAATAGCATGAAGAGCCGCCACCAATTGTGCTTCCGGGTCAGGAACAGCAAGATCCTCCTCTATAGGCAACTTGACCGAAGGGTTAAGAAAAATATCTAGGAAGGTGTTAGGTGGGACTGGCTTACGCTGAGATCCTAACCGACTTAAAGTATCAGCCACCTCATTCTTCCTGCGATCAACATGTTCAACTTGATAACCCTTGAAATGACCTGCAATAGCATCAATCTCTTGGTGATAAGCCGCCATGAGTGGATCCTTAGAATCCCAGGTGCCAGAGACTTGTTGAGCTACTAGATCTGAATCACCGAAGCACCACACCAGGCTTAAGTTCATCTCTTTCGCCATCCGAAGACCATGGAGCAAGGCCTCATACTCAGCTGCATTGTTAGTGCAAGGGAACATTAACCGGAGAACATAAGAAAACTTGTCACCTCGTGGGGAAGTTAAGACAACTCCAGCCCCCGAGCCTTCCAACTGCCGGACCCATCAAAGTGAATAGTCCAATATGTATTGTACGGCTTTTCCTCAGGTGTCTGCAATTCTGTGCAATCATTGATAAAATCCATGAGTGCTTGTGACTTGATGGCCGTACGAGGTGCATATTTCAAACCATGGGGCCCAAGCTCGATGGCCCACTTGGCAATCCGGCCCGTGGCTTCTCTATTTTTGATGACGTCCCCCAAAGGAGCAGAGCTGACCACAGTAATGGGGTACCCAGAAAATATTGCTTAAGCTTCCGGCTTGCCATGAAGACCCCATACACAAGCTTCTGCCAGTGTGGATACCTCTGTTTGGACTCAATAAGCACCTCACTGATGTAGTAAACCGACCGTTGAACTGGATATTCCTTGCCTGCCTCTTTCCTTTCCACCACAATAGCTACACTGACAGCCCGACTATTAGCAGCCACATATAACAATAGAGGCACCTTATCAATAGGGGCAGCAAGAACGGGCGGCTCAGCCAACTGTTTCTTCAGATCCTTAAACGCTTGATTAGGAACATCACTCCAAACAAAATGATCTACCTTCTTCATTATGTGATAAAGAGGAATAGCCTTCTCACCTAACCGGCTTAGGGCCGCAGTACATCCCGCCTGACACTGAACATCATTAACACACGTCGGCTTAGCCAATGAAGTAATGGCTTTGATCTTCTCCGGGTTAGCTTTAATGCCTCTGTTGGAAACTAGAAAACCCAAGAGATTGCCTGCTGGTACACCAAAAACACACTTGCCAGGTTAAGCATCATCTTGTAGACCCGAAGATTGTCAAATGTCTCCTTCAAATCATCAATCAAGGTCTCCTTTTTCCTGGATTTTACCACAATTTCATCTACATAAGCATGAACGTTACGCCCAATCTGATTGTGAAGGCAATTTTGCACACACCGTTGGTAAGTCGCCTGGGCACTTTTGAGCCCGAAAGGCATAGACACATACTAGAAGGCTCCAAATGGAGTAATGAAAGTTGTCTTCTCCTGGTCCTTAACTGCCATCTTGATCTGATGATAACCAGAATAAGCATCCAAAAAACTCAAACACTCATAACCGGCCGTAGCATCAATGATTTGATCAATACGAGCGAGAGAAAACGGATCAGTCGGACAAGCCTTGTTTTAAGTCCGTGTAATCCACACACATCCGCCAAGTGCCATTCTTCTTGAGTACCAACACCGGGTTAGCCAACCACTCAGGATGAAAAACTTCAACGATAAACCCGGCCGCCAAGAGCCAGGCCACTTCTTCACCAATGGACTTCCGCCTCTCCTCGTTAAAACGACGGAGGAATTGCTTGACCGGCTTAAATCTCGGATCAATATTAAGAGTGTGCTCAGCGAGTTCCCTCGGTACACCTGACATGTCTGAATGCAAAGATGTCCCGGTTCTCACGGATGAACTTGATGAGCGCGCTTTCCTATTTCGGATCCAGATTGGCACTGATGTTGAACTGCTTAGATGAGTCACCAGGAACAAAATCAGCCAACTTAGTGTCATTTGCCGATTTAAAATTTAACAAAGGATCATGCTCCATGGTTGGCTTCTTTAAGGACGTCATGTCCGCCGGGTCAACATTATCCTTATAAAATTTTAGCTCCTCTATTGCACAAACTAATTCAACATAGACAGCGTCACCCTCTTCACACTCCAAGGCCGCCTTGCGACTCCATGAACCGTAATGGTGCCCTTGTAACCCGACATCTTAAGCTGTAAATAAACATAACAGGGCCTTGCCATGAATTTAGCATAAGCCAACCGCCCAAATAGAGCATGGTAAGGGCTTTTCATCTTAACCACCTCGAAGGTCAGAGTCTCAGATCTGGAATCATGCTCATCTCCAAAGGCAACCTCCAAAGATATCTTACCCACTGGATATGCTGACTTACTAGGCACCACCTCGTGAAAAACGGTGTTCGACGGCTTAAGATTTTTGTTAGTCAGCCCCATGCGATGGAAGGTTTCATAATAAAGTATATTAATACTGCTGCCTCCATCCATGAGTACCTTAGTAAATTTATAGCCTCCGACCTAAGGCGCCATCCAAGGTAGTCAGAGTTGGGATTTGGAGTCGGATCAGTTTTCCTCAGACAGAATCGAGTCGTAAGATCGAGTCGTGGAATCGAGGATTCTACTAGATTTACTCAAATTAGATATTTTGTATGCACACAAGAAATTTATATGGGTTCTATAGAGTTTTGACATTAAATATGGAGCAAAGAACATACACATCAATCCTAGTTGTATTCCACTTCTTTTTATGGCTAACCTACCATCTAGCGCGCATGTATGGAACATATATGAGAGGGAAATATATAGAACATTTAAACCTTCAATGCACGAAATTCACTTATGTTCTTTTTAGAGTGTATGAATAGTCGATCACTTGTCTATCTGACCTACAGTACTAAACCTTGAAGGGACTTGCTCTCCTTCTCCGATCAATCTTGAAGCATCCTCCTTTTCACGCCAATTCCATATGTCGACAAGCCTGATCCTCAATTTTGATCTAAGGTTTCTGAGAGCTAGACCAAAGGTGTCTACGGCTAAGCGTTTGGACTTGGGAGGGGAATAAAGGTCCATATCAAAAGGGGTTTGGATGATGGCATACTATTTTGCTACAACTAAACAAATGGCTTAGATAAGTTAGTAGAATCGGATGTAGTCCATAGCATAGTCGGGATTGTATAGTTTTGTACAGGATTCTATGATTTGGATCGCGACTCAACATGGATTCTACCTGATCCAGATTCATAGTGGGATTTGGATCGACATGCTTCCGTAGGGTCATGAAGTCGTAAGATTCTAGCAGTCAAATCGGGATTCTGACTACCTTGGCGCCACCACCACCACCAGTGCCAGGTGACCCAGATTGTCAACCCGGGGCAGGTGATCCTCACGGCTCCACACAATAGGCTACTCTGACCACCGTAAGTAACGTGGCACTGCCAGCTCAACATCATTCACTACCCTCTTATGAAGCTTCTGATCCCGCTTACACAGGCTGGTGGTGAAGACATGGTAGTACCCACTGTTCAATCGCTTCGGGTTGCTCTGAAACCAGACCTCTGCTGCTGATTCCCTTGATTATTCTGCTGGTTGTAACCTCCTTGATTGCCCTGGCCGTGAAACCCGGAATTTGAACCGCCGCCTCCATGACCCGGACCTTGAGAGCCGGATCCTGAACCGTCGTTCAAGCCACAGTTGTGCTGGACAGACTCCCTAAAGTGTCTCATTATACTGCAATCCTTCCACAAATGTGTAGCTGGCTTCTGATCCGTTCCATGTTTTGGACAGGGCTGACTTAATATTGCCTCAAGGTCAAACCTCGTGCCTTGAATCGCCCCCCTTACAATGCTGGTTATAACTTTGTGCACCGGTGTTAGCCACAAAATCATCAGGCTTGTGCTTACCGTTGCCGCCCTGATTGGCTGGGTTGTACTGCTGTCCCTTCATGCCGCTACTCTTCTGTCCCTTTCCCGATATTTCATTCTCAGAATCGGGGTCCTTGGTACCATCAGAGTCGGCATACTTGACAAGAGCCGCCATAAGCTCCCCCATGTCGTTGCAATGACGCTTAAGCCGCCCAAGTTTCTGCTTGAGTGGAATGGAACGACAATTTTTCTCCAACATTATAACCGCTGAGCCAAAGTTGATGTTATCTGAAGAATGTATGATAGTTGAGACCCGACGCACCCAGCTGGTCGTTGACTCGCCCTCAGCTTGAACACAAGAAACCAAATCCACAATCAACATAGGCTGCTTGCACGTATCTTTGAAATTCTGGATAAAACGGGCCTTCAGCTCTGCCCATGACCCGATGGAGTTAGCCGGCAGCCCCTTCAACCAGGTACGAGCCGTCCCCTCCAACATCATGGTGAAGTACTTAGCGTACACAACCTCACTAACATCCAGCATCTCCGTAGCCATCTCATAACTCTCCACCCAAGCCTCAGGGGGTTGATCTGCTATGTAATTAGGCACCTTACGAGGGCCTTTGAATTCTTTGGGCAGGCGCTCATTTCGTAGAGCCGCTGTCAGACACGACACACCAAATGCTTTAGAAGTTACACCCACCTCAACCGAAGTCGTCGGGTAAGCCGGCGCGTGCTGATGAGCCGCCGGCTCGGTCTCTCGACATGTTCTGCCCTGGTCCACCAAATCATGTGCATTGGCACCATTGCACGCCAGGTCATGTCCATGAGGTTGGTGTCGGTGGAAATGATACCTATGGAATCACTAGGATCCCTTCTATGGTTGGCGGGCGCGGGGTTGTGCAAAGAGCGGGTCTGGTACCTAGCACAAAGATCGTTTACCCAGGTTTGGGCCGTAAGGATGCATAATACCCTAATCCTGCTTTGGTGTATATTTGAGTGTTCTTGAGCTTTCGAACTAGTTGTGGTGCGTGTGTAGTCCAAAAGATCCGAATCCTTCTCCGATACGCTTCGGGCCTCCTTTTATAGTCAAAAGGGGTCGCCACAGTGGCACACAGGAGGTGGAAAGGTATACAGTGTACAAGCTTATCGCCTGTCATTATGGGACAAGGCGCATTAAATGCTCTCCTTAGGTGTCCCGCTGCTTTATCGGGGACGGAAACGAGGCCCGTCCTGTCCGTCGCCGCTCCGCCTCACTCCGACACACGTCCAGGCCAACAAGGCATGCAACGCCACATAAGCTGGCAGGCTGCTGAGATGGCGTGGTGGTTGGGTCTTCAGGAAGATCCGCATGCCACCACATAGGTGCTTGCTGAGTTGGCCTGGAGGCCGTGCATCGCCACATAGGTGCCTGCCCAGCTGGTTGGGCTGGCAGCTGTATGGGAACAGCGGTGGAGTCTTGGCAGACGTGGGCCTGGCTGTGGCCCCGCAAGTGTCCTCGACAAGGGTCTTGCCGGGGCCCCGACAAGGGTCTTGCCGGGGCATCGCGGTCGTCCCCGACAAGGATCTTGCCGGGGGTCTCGTGGATTTCCTCGGCAAGGATCTTGTCGAGGATCGTCGGCTTGTGGTCCTCATCTGATCTTGTGTGCTTACTATCTTCACAAAGATGTGCATGCCACCATGGAGGTGCCTCTCGAGCCTTGGTTCCAATGTGGTTGATGGTGTTGGAACCCTTGGGCTCAAGGGTGGCGTGCTCTGCTGGCGTTGGGCAAGTTGCCCCGGCAAGGATCTTGCCGGGGCTGCGGAGGCCGCCCCGGCGAGGGTCTCGCCGGGGGAGTCCACCTCGCCCTCTTGCTCTTTGTGTCTTTGGTCTTGGCGTTGTTCTGGTTGTCTTGTGGCCTTGCCTCCTTCCTCTGCCCCGTTGGGTGTGGCCGCAGGTGCTGCTCCAATTGCTCGTGCACAAGTAAAGGGGTACAAAATCGAACCCCTCCTTTTTTGCACTGACAGTTGGTTACGGCGCTGCTTAGTACTCAAGACTGCTGGTGAGTCAATGTGCCTACTGTAGCTCCGGCTTGGACGAGGGGTTGAATGAATCCGGTCACGACTATAAGAATAAGCCTGTTGATGCACTAAAGCCATTTGAAGAAGCTCTCTGGCCCTTTGGGTTTCTACCACCGTCGGAGTCTCACCCTCGACTGGTAGAGCCGCCAGTCGCATCGCTGCACCAATCATGTTGTCCAAAGGGGTGGAATAGTGACCCGGCAGTGTTACCACATGTTGAGGCGGGGTGTTATTCATATATGGAGAACTTGTCATGTGCGGCTGACCCGGCACCCCACCCCCTGGCGCTTCAGTTATCTGGTTCATCACCGGCGGGTTACTGGCCCCGGCTCAAGGGGTGTTGAAGAGGTCCCTTGACTCATAAACTGAGGGCAGACCACTCCGGTATTTTCTCCTCAAAACTTTGTTTGACGCATTCTGATCCACCATGAGCTGGTATGAATCTGCTTGAATCCACTGTGCTTGGGCACTTAGAACGGCCCGCTTTGCAGCTCTCATGGCGTTTTCTGCTGCTAATTCTGTCTTGGCTTGCGCTATCTCATCACGCAACTTAGATACTTCTGCCTTGTGCTGCTCCTGGTTGTCTGGGGTTACCTCAACCTCCATCAGAGTCGCTAGAGCATCCAACAGATTTGTTAAAACTTGAGCCGGCGGGCACGCTGAACCACCAGCACCTGCTATCGTTACTGCCGTTGTACTGGAACTCATGGCTGTGGCGGCTGTTGAACCGAGAATAGGCTGGGTGCCAGCCATGGAGATGGCCACCCTGTTTGGCGGCTCACGGGGGTCCGGAATACCGTCGCGATCAGAACAGCCCCCAAGCTGTCCATCTTCCAGTTCGTACATTGAGTTGGTCTCACCTATGGACGATTCACCATCGGAGTAGATGGCCGTCTCACCGCCCAACACAGAGCCTTCCAATTCAGCCCCGTGGACAAATCCAACAAAGGCACGCTTCACGGTGGGCTGAACCCGGGCGGGTCGTGCACGCTGAGCCGTCTTGATGATGTCGGTGCAGATGTCCGGCTCAGGGCCTGGTTTGCCGATCTTGCCGATGAAGACGTGGATTCTGCCGAAGGGGACCCGGTACCCGTACTCAATTGAGCCGGCTTCGGGGCCCCAGCCTGCATCGTCGATGTAGAGCTTGCCACGATGACTCTTGGTCATCCGGCCCATAGCGTATCCCTTGAGCCCTTCAAAGCTGCCCTTTAAGAACTCAAAACCACCATGCACTGGCCCCATGGTGGGCGCCAACTGTCGTGGAATTGTCATGGCAGTTGTCCTCGTAGAAGGACTTAGTTGTGGAGTCATTGCGACGAGGTTAGCTGAAAGGGGTTAAATGGGACAAAGGACACGGGGAATTTATACTGGTTCGGCCGCTTGCGGTGAAGGTAAAAGCCTAATCCAGTTTGAGGTGGTATTGCTAGGGTTTCGATTACCAGGGAGCGAATACACATTGCTTGGCTTTCGATCTATGGTTTCTTGCCCTAAGCCGCTGCCGGGTCGTCCCCTTATATACATGGGTTGACGCCCTGCGGCTTACAGAGTCCCGGCCGGCTCATACAAATGTGTCCGGCTTGGTGACTTATCTTACATGCCTTATAATACAAGTTACATATACATGGCGGTTTATACTCATGGGCCTTAAGCCGCCTCTCGGTTTGGAACCTTTAACAAGCCTACTTCATGAACCGCCACCTTCACATACTCATGGGCTTTGTCTAGATGAACCGCCATTGGGATTACTCGGCCCCTCCTGGGCGGGTCATCTCCAATAGTCATATCCCCAATAGGTATGGTGGTTGTTTTAAGGAAGATATAATAAGGCTTATGTGTGATAGAGCGTATCATATCACGGGGTTTGGATGCACCTGCGAAGTTTGCACCACGTCTCGATGTGAGAAAGGGCAATGCACGGTACCGTAGAGGCTAGCAAATTGCGGAAAGGTAAGAGTGCGTATAATCCATGGACTCACATTAGTCATAAAGAACTCATATACTTATTGCAAAAGTTTATTAGCCCTCGAAGCAAAGTACTACTACACATGCCTCTAGGGGGATAGATTGGTAGGAAAAGACCATCGCTCGTCCCCGACCGCCACTCATAAGGAAGACAATCAAAAATAAATCGTGCTCCAACATCATAGCATAATGAGAGACTATACGTGCATGCTTCGGGAATCACAAACCTTAACACCAATATTCCTACTAGAGCACAATTACTCATCAACATAATTCACATATCACATAATCATATTTCAAAACTATTACTAAGAATCAAGTTTATTTTGTCCAATGATCTTCATGACACATTTTTTTCTTTTTCTTTATCCTTCTTGGATATCTATCACTTTGGGACTAATTTTTCATGTGTTGCTTTTCATAAGCTCAAACAAATATAAGTGAAGATCATGAGCATAACAAATTTTCTTTCTCTCAAAATAATTTAAGTGAAGCAAGAGATAATTTCTTCAAAAATACTAAGCACACCGTGCTCAAAAAGATATAAGTGAAGCACTAGAGCGAGTCCTAGCTCATAAAAGATTTAAGTGAAGCATTGAGAGCAATTCTAACAAGTCATGACATAATTTTGGATCTCTCAAATAGGTGTGTCAAGCAAGGGTTGATGACTTAAAACACAAAATAAAACAAGCAAAGACGCATATCATACAAGATGCTCCAAGTAAAACACATATCAAGTGACGAATAAAAATATAGTTTCGAGTAAAATACCAATGGTCGTTGGAAGAAAGCGGGTATGCCACTCGGGGGCATCCCCAAGCTTAGTTGGTTGCTCATTCTTGGATAATAGCTTCGGATGCTGGGGCATCCCCAAGTGTAGGATCTTCCATCCTTCCTTCATCCATCGTAAGATAACCCAAAACTTGAAAACTTCAATCACACAAAACACAACAAAACCTTCGTGAGATCCGTTAGTATAAGAATAATAAATCACTACTATAAGTGCTGTATCAAACCAATTCATATTTTGTTTTTGTATTATATCTACTGTATTCCAACTTTTCTGTGGCAAAAACTTATCAAGGAAAACCATAGAGCCATCAAAATAAGCACACAACACAAAGAAAACAGAATATTTCAAAACAGAACAGTCTGTAGCAATCTGACTATTTCGAATACTTATGTAACTCCAATTTTTTTGAAAAATTAGGAAGACCTGAGAAATTTGTATATTGATCTATTTCAAGTGGAATGAGTATTTTATCGCTCTCTGGTAAAAAATGAAAACTAATTTCGTGAGCGTAACAACTTCTATTTTTTCAGCAAGATCAAACAGCTATCACCCAAGAAGATCCTAAAGGCTTTACTTGGCACAAACACTAATTAAAACATAAAAACACAATCATAACAGTAGCATAATTATGCTAACACACAAGAACAGAAAGAAAAAAGCAAAATAAAGTTTATTCATTGGGTTGCCTCCCAACAAACGCTATAGTTTTATGCCCATAGCTAGGCATAAAGCAAGGATCTAAGTTTTGTCATCTTTGGTTCGAGATCCATAAGATGCCCTCATGATTGATTCATAAGGTGGCTTAATTCTAGTTATATGAAAGTGTTCCATACCCTTCCTCGAAGGAAATTGGAACTTAATATTGCCTTCTTTCATATCAATCACGGCACCTATAGTGCGTAAAAATAGTCTACCAAGAATAATTGGACAATACAGATTGCAATCAATATCAAGAACAATAAAATCTATGGATACATAATTCATATTTGAAAGAATAAGAACATCATTAATTCTTCCCATAGGCTTTTTAATAGTAGAATCCGCCAAGTGCAAATTCAAAGAACACGATTCAAGATCGGTAAGACCAAGCACATAACATAAAGATTTCGGAATTGTAGATCACACAAAGAAAAACACTCATAGTTTTTAATCTTGACTTTGATAGTAGGTTCCCATTCTCATACAATTTTCTAGGAATTGAAACTTCTAATTCCAATTTTTCTTCCAAAGCTTTCATCATAGCATCAACAATATGTTCAGTAAAAGCTTTATTTTGTTCATAAGCATGGGTTAATTTATGATGGATTGCAACAAAGAAATACAATCAATCAAAGAGCAACTATCATAATTAAAGTCTTTGTAATCCAAAAGAGTGGGCACATCACTAGTTAAAGTTTTGACCTCTCCAAACCCACTTTCATCAATTTTCTCCACAAGATTTTCACCCTCCGAAATATTGGGACACCTTCTACCTAAAGTTGACTCTTCTCTAGTCCCTTTTTCATCAATCTTAACTTTAATAAACAAAGAATCAATAGAAGAAACACCAATCATTTTAAGATCTTCATCACTTTTGCGATATAAATCACTAGAAAACGCTTTTTCTAAAAATTCTCTTTTAGCTCTAAGCATAGCGGTTCTTTTCTTACTTTCATCCATAGAAACATAGAGAGCTTTAATTGATTAATCAACTTTAGGCACAAAAATTTTCAACTTGAGATTTTCCACATCATGAGCAATTCTATCAACACTTCTAGACAAATCATCAATCTTATTCAACTTTTCTTCTATGGAAGTGTTGAAAACTTTTTGCGTGTTGATAAATTCTTTAATATTATTCTCAAGGTCAGAGGTATTCCTATTATTATTATCGTAAGACTGATTTCCATAGTAATTACCATAATTATTAGAGGAATTACTAGGAAAAGGCCTAGGATTAAAATTACCTCTATAAGCATTGTTGTTCAAATTATTTCTAGAAATAAAATTCACATCTATGGCATCACTATTTTGGTCAATCAAAGTAGACAAAGGCATATCATTAAGATTAATAGGAGCACTTCTATTAGCAACCAATTTCACAAGAGCATCAACTTTTTCACTGAAAGAAGAAATTTCTTCAACCGAATTAACTTTTTTACTAGTAGGAGCTCTTTCGGTATGCCATTGTGAATAATTTGCCATAATATTATCAAACAATTTGGTGGCTTCACCCAAATTAATTTCCATAAAAGTACCACCCGTGGAGGAATCTAGAAGATTACGAGAAACAAAATTCAACCCCGCTTAAAAATTTTGTATGACCATCCAAAGATTTAACCCATGAGTTGGGCAATTCCTTAGCATCATTTTCATCCTTTCCCAAGATTGTGCAACATGCTCATGTTCAAGTTGCTTGAAATTCATGATCTGGGTTCTAAGGGAAATAATTTTTGTGGGAGGAAAATACTCAGTGATAAAAGCATCTTTGCACTTATTACAAGAATCGATACTATTACGTGGCAAAGAAGAGAACCATTTTTTTGCAGAATCACGCAAAGAAAACGGAAATAATTTCATCTTGACCACATCATTGTCCACATATTTTTTCTTTTGGATATTGCATAATTCCATGAAGGTATTAAGATGGGACGCGACATCCTCATTAGGAGTAATGGAAAATTGGTCTTTCATAACAAGATTCAGCAAAGCAGTATTAATATCACAAGTCTCCGCACTAGTAGAGGGAGGAGCAAGCGGAGTGCCGATAAAATCATTGTTGTTGGTATTTGAGAAGTCACATAATTTGTTGTTCTCTTGAGTCATGATAACCATGCAACAATATTGCACCAAAATCAGATCCGACAAGAAAACGGCAAACGGAAAAAGAGAGGCGAATAAAATGGCAAATATTTGTGAAGTGGGGGAGAGGAAAATGAGAGACAAATGGTAAATAATGTAAATTGTGAGGAGATGAGATTTGTTATTAGGAACCTGGTTATGTTGAAGATCCTCCCCGACAACGGCGCCAGAAATTCCTTTTGATTGCTCCCTGACTATAGCGCCAGAAAACTCCTGTCTGCTAGGACTACATCAGTATTTCCCCAAAGAGGAAGGGATGATGTAGCACAGCGAAGGTAGGTATTTCCCTTAGTGATGAAACCAAGGTTATCAAACCAGTAGGAGAACCAAGCAACACAACGTAAACAACACCTGCACACAAATAACAACACCTCACAACCCGACGTGTTAAAGGGGTTGTCAATCCCTTTCGGGTAACATTGCCAGAAATTTGTAGTAGATTGAAATAATAGATCGTAAATAAAATAAAGTGCAGCAAAGTATTTTTGTATTTTTGGTTTAATAGATCTGAATAAAAATGCAAAGGAAAAGTATATCGCAAGCAAATATATGAGAAAGAAGACCCGGGGCCGTAGGTTTCACTAGTGGCTTCTCTCGAGAAAGATAGCAAACGGTGGGTAAACAAATTACTATTAGGCAATTGATAGAACCTCAAATAATTATGACGATATCCATGCAATGATCATTACATAGGCATCACGTCCAAGATAAGTAGACCGACTCCTGCCTGCATCTACTACTATTACTCCACACATCGACCGCTATCCAGCATGCATCTAGTGTATTAAGTTCATGGGAAAACGGAGTAATGCAATAAGAACAATGACATGATGTAGACAAGATCTGTTTATCTATTGCGTAGATATAGATCCCATCTTTTTATCCTTAGTAGCAACGATACATATGTGTCGGTTCCCTTTCTGTCACCGGGATCAAGCACCGTAAGATCGAACCCACTACCGGGCACCTCTTCCCATTGCAAGATAAATAGATCAAGTTGGCCAAACAAAACCCAAATATCAGAGAAGAAATACGAGGCTATAAGAGATCATTCATATAAGAGTTTAAAGAAACTCAAATAATTTTCATGGTATAAAAAGATATGACTGATCATAAACCCAAAGTTCATCAGATGCCAACAAACACATTGCAAAAAGAGTTACATCATATGGATCTCCAAGAGACCATTGTATTGAGAATTCAACGGGAGAGAAATCCATCTAGCTACTAACTGCGCACCAGAAGGTCTACAAAGAACTACTCACGCATCATCGGAGAGGCACCAATGGAGGTGGTGAACCCCATGTGAGATGGTGCCTAGATTGGATCTGGTGGTTCTGGACTCTGCGGCGGCTGGATGCATATTTCGTCGACGCTTTTAGGGTTCTGGTATTTTTGTGGTATTTATAGAGCAAAGAGGCAGTCCAGGGGCACCCGAGGTGGGCACAACCCACCAGGGCGCGCCTGGGCCTCCTGGCGTGCCCTGGTGGGATGTCCCCTCCTCGGGACTCCCCCAGGTGCAACCAAGGCCCAACATGTGCCTTCTGGTCCATAAAAAATCCCCGTAAAGTTTTGTCGCATTTGGACTCCGTCTGATATTGATTTTCTGCGATGTATAAAACATGAAAAAAAACAGGAACTAGCACTTGGCATTATCTCAATAGGTTAGTACCAAAAAATGATATAAAATGATTATAAAACATCGAAGATTGATAAAAAACAGCATGGAACAATAAAAAATTATACATACATTGGAGACGTATCAGCTATCGAGCCTGACGAATCTCTCTACGGACCACTCGACTGGTTCGGCGGACACTCTTTCTGAGTGCGGAAGCAGCGATCCTACGGCGGAAGTCCTCATGGTTGACTCGCCTCACAGCCCGCCTGGGTTCCGTTGCGGCGGGGGGCGGCGATGGCGGCGGCGGCCCGTTGCGTGGTCACGACGAATATCATCTCCAAGCCCACACTTCGGAGCAAAGGGAAGAGCTGCATCGTTGCAACGTGGGGGCGCTCCATACCCCCATCATTGGGGAGACCTCTGAGGCTTGGGCGTTGGAAGCTGCGCGCCTGGCTACCCTGAGCGCACGCATCTAGAAAATCTCCAACACTCACTCAACGAACGTTCCTGTCAGCACATCCCTGGATCCAGTCGATGGCAACGACAACTATTTCCAACTGAACCTCGGGTATACCGCACTCCAGTTCAAAATCTTGCAGCAGTAGCACGAATAGCAGAGTCAATTCAGTCATCTCGTTCAGAAGCTGGCAAAGGTTTGATGCAGATCGGAGCGCTGCTCCGAGCAGCGGGTGAACAAAACTCGGCTGTTTCTCAGTCACGCAACAGAATCCATAGCAGATCTGTGGTTGCGGGCACAGTTCAATTGACAGATAGCCCAACATCCCCTCCACGGCATGAAGATTGTGGTCATCACCAGGATCAGTATCTAGGTCGAGGCCATGGACAGTATGATCATCGATATCCCCGTGATGACCACCGTCGAGTGCCTACGCCCCCTCCGAGGGGCAGATCGTATGCGCCCCGACGGTATGATGACAATTTGCGCCTTTAAAGAGGGCGTCCGATACACAGAGCTCAACCTGAAATTTGGTCGGTCCGGAGACATGTCTCTGGCCCGAATGATGGAAATAGCCACTCGGTATGCTAACGGCGAAGAGGAAGATCGACTCCACAGTGGAAAGGGAAAACCAGTCGCCCAAGACACCGGAGGTGGAAATTCCGGTCGGAAGCAAAAACATAAAGCTGAAGTGGCAGGTCCAGCTGAAGCTGCCGTTCTGAATCAAGGGAAGTTCAAAGGAAAGCCTAAGGGGTCGTGGGTGCCCAAAAAGGTGACATATCAGTCCGGCAATGACATCCTGGATTTACCATGTCACATACACACGAAGAAAGATGAGGAGGGTAACCCAATTTTACCCAAGCACACCACTCGATAGTGTCGACTCCTGATTCAGCAGTTCTGAGAGGGCCCGCCCCCAGAGAAGGACTCTGATAAGGAGGAAGAGAAGGAAGAAGATGATGGTTACCCCAATGTCAATGCTACTTTGGTGATTTTTGCTGACATCGAGAGCAAAAGTCGACTAAAAGTTATCAACAGAGAAGTGAACATGGTTGCTCCGGCAACTACGACGTATTTGAAGTGGTCGAAAACTCCCATTACATTCGACTAGTCTGATCACCCAACGCACGTTGCTACCCCCAGGCGGCAAGCGTTGGTGGTCGACCCAGTCATTGGGGGCACCCGACTGGCCAAGGTTCTCATGGATGGTGGCAGTGGATTGAACATTCTGTATGTTGAGACCCTTTGAGGGATGGGCATTCCAATGTCCAAGCTCAGTGAGAGCAACATGCGATTCCACGGTGTCATCCCAGGAAAGAAAGCAGATTCACTCGGTCAGATCACTCTCAATGTGGTTTTTGGTGATTCAAAAAATTACCACAAGGAAAAGTTGACATTTGAAGTAGTGGATTTTCATAGTGCCTATCATGCTATTCTGGGCAGACCTGCATATGCTTGTTTTATGGCCTGCCCATGTTACATGTATCTTAAGTTGAAGATGCCTGGACCCAGAGGTGTGATCACAGTCGCAGGGAATCGACAGAGGGCAGAGGAATGCCTCCAGAAGGGCTCCAAGATTGCTGACGAGTAGATGGCAGCGGTGGTGTTGGAAGAGTACTAGAAAAACACTGACCCGAGTTGTTGCGACCTAAGAAGCCCGCTTCAGAATCAACATTCCAGTCGGCTGGAGAAACAAAGCCAATACAAATTCACCCAGAGGACCCCTCTGCTGCTCCGACTCACATTTCAACAACACTCGACAACAAATAGGAAGAAGCGCTCATCCAGTTCCTCCGTGAGAACTGGGACATCTTTGCATGGAAATCATCCAACATGCCAGGTGTACCCAGGGGACTGGCCGAGCACCGTTTGCGTGTCGACCCAAAAGCAAAACCCGTTAAGGAACATCTCCATCAGTCCGCCATGGAGAAAAGGAAGGCAATTGGCAAGGAAGTGGCTCGGCTCCTATCAACTAAGTTCATTCGCGCGATATACCACTCCGAGTGGCTCGCCAATGTCGTCATGGTACCCAAGAAAGATGATTCACTCTACATGTGCATTGATTTCAAGCATATCAATCAGGCTTGCCCGATCATTTCCCTCGGCCTGCATCGATCAGATTGTTGACTCGACTGCGGGGTGTGAGCGTTTATCCTTTTTGTATGCCTATTCCGGGTACCATCCGATCTGTCTGTATGAGCCCGACGAAATAAAAACGACCTTTATCACCCCTTTCGGGTGTTTTTGCTATGTCACCATGCCTTTTGGTCTCAAGAATGCTGGTTCCACGTTCATGCGCATGGTTCAGAAGTGCCTGCTCACTCAAATCGGTCGGAATATAGAAGCTTACAAGGAAAACATCATGGTCAAGTCACGCAAGAGTTCCAACATGCTGACTGACCTCGCTGAAACCTTTGCAAATCTAAGAAGATATGACATCAAGCTCAATCCATCCAAGTGTACATTCGGAGTCCTAGGAGGAAAGTTACTCGGTTTTCTCGTTTCTGAACGAGGAATCGATGCTAACCCAAAGAAGATTGGAGCTATTCTCTGAATTAAACGCCATGTCTGTGTGCATGACATACAAAAGCTTACAGGTTGTTTGGCTGCATTGAGTCGGTTCATTTCTTGTCTCGGTGAAAAGGCACTGCCTCTTTACCGACTGATGAAAAAATCTGATACATTCGAATGGACTCCTGAAGCTGAAGCAGCGTTTGTAGAGCTCAAAGCCCTGCTTTCCACCTAGCCAGTGCTTGCTGCCCCAATCAGCAAAGAGCCTCTTTTGTTATATATTGCAGCCACTGGACAAGTTGTCAGCACAGTGCTCACAATCGAGCGGGAAGAGGAAGGCAAGACTGTCGGCGTCAAAACCGGCGGATCTCGGGTAGGGGGTCCCGAACTGTGCATCTAGGATCGATGGTAATAGGAGACGGGGGACACAATGTTTACCCAGGTTCGGGCCCTCTCTATGGAGGTAAAACCCTAGGTCCTGCTTGATTGATATTGATGAATATGAGTGTTACAAGAGTTGATCTACCACGAGATCGTAATGGCTAAACCCTAGAAGCCTAGCCTATGTAGGTATGGTAACGAGTATATGTGGTGTTCTTTCCGGACTATCCCCTTCGGTTTATATAGACATCAAGGGGATCTAGGGTTTACATGGAGTCGGTTACATAAGAAGGAATCTTCGGTCGCCAAGCTTGCCTTCCACGCCAAGTAGAGTCCAATCCGGACATGGTGCAGTCTTCAGCCTTCATGCCTTCACAACCCATCAGTCCGGCCCATGGATAATAGGCCGGACGCCGGAGGACCCCTTAGTCCAGGACTCCCTCAGTAGCCCCCAACCAGTCTTCAATAGCAAGGTGCTCGGCACACATATTGTCTTCGGCATTACAAGGCGGGTTCTCCCTTCGATGATCTCCAAGTAATGTATTCGGCCATTGATCCAATGCCGCCTCCTTGGCTTCTGTGTGTTGAATAATCTTTGTCCTCCACGTGTCGAGTGAATGTGGAAAGTCAGGGTATTTTTACGAATAACACCCCATCCATGCGAGGAAGAGTGCCTACTTAAAGAGATTGGATCCCAGATCCATTCAGCACTACACAGAAGAAATCCCCAGAGACTGCTTAGGATAAACCATTTCGGCATGGCCAGTGCTCCCAGATCCTCCGCTCGTCCCGGCCCAGAGAAAGGCGAGTGGGAGAGGTGTTCCGTGTCTCATAGCCATTTGACGAAGTTGCAAACGCAAGGTTTCCTTCCCCATGTAGATCTAGTCCCTGTTCGATCGGGGCTAGCTTCCTTCAATGAGGGGACTCAGGCAGAGGACTTCCCCAATCCTTCCGGGGGGAGCGAGTGTATTTTGTCCCCTACCTGCTAAGAGGCGTTGGATTTCCAATCCATCCGTTCCTCCGAGGGCTTCTGGAATATTACAGCCTCCAGCTGCACAACTTCACCCTGGCCTCTATTCTGCACATTGCGGGTTACGTCACTTTATGCGAACTTTTCCTGGGCGTCGAAGCTCACTTCGAGTTGTGGAGGAAGCTGTTTTGTCTCGTCCCGCGCAATCACGAAGGGTCAATATTTGAAGTGGGCAGAGCCGAAGTGTGGCGCGTCGCCGATACCGGATATCCATCCGGCACACCAAGGAAGGCACCTGATGAATAGCCCTCCGAATGGTTTTATATAGAGGACGTTGCGCTTCCTGACCCGATTCCAAAGGGTCTTCCTGAGTTTGCTTGCGTCCCGCTGAAGGAACACCACAGTTGGCGTCCCCGGAGCCTTGAAGAGGAAGACGGCGCGGAGGTTCGTCAGCTGATGAGCAGGATAAGAGAACTCACTCAGTCCGGGCTCACACTAATCGAGGTTATGGCAATTTCCATAGCGCGAGGGGTTCAGCCGCTCCAATACAGAGGGCTTCCCATGTGGCACTACAATGGGGAGGACGACGCCTCTCGCTGCGGCCGGAAAGGTCCGGATACCCCTGCCGCTTTGGCTAAGATATTAGCTGAACTGTTCAAAGGGGAGGAAAAGGAATTCCTCCGCGTCAAATTTAGAGACGGGTACTCTATGTATAACCCTCCCAGTTGGGTAAGTCCTGACCCCTCTGTTTTTACTTCTTCCATCTCCGAATTTCCTTTGATAAACTTCTAGCTCATTTGCTTATGACAGCACTGGTGAAAGGTCACCCAGGGATTTTATAGTCCCGCCCCACAGCTGGAGGACCACAACCGGGAGCTAGATCCCGGGTTCGAAGAGGATCCGGATATATTTGTGGTGCTTGTGGAGGGAATGTTCTACCAGACCAGCTACGACGGCACAGAAGTGGCCATCACGGTAGACTATCTTGGACTTCTTCCTGCTTTTCATGTAAATAATTAAGAAATCACCTTCTCTAAAAGAGTGCTCTTACTCTATCTCACCCATCGCACCGTATCGTGGTTCACAGGGGAGACGTTTGGCAGCTTCGAAGAGATCGGCTCCCGCGCCGGACAATCCTTCCAAGAGGAAAGAAAATGAAGACACGGCCGCACCTTCATCGAAGAGGTATGAATTCGCCAACCTACCCCTGAGCAGTCATGTCCAACCGTGACCTTCCCATTTTCCATTTGTTAGGAGGAAGGCGCGCCGAACTATATCCGGGGGTCCGAGCGGCCGTACTTCCCACAGCCAGGATTCAAATCCCGCCGTGAAGACGGGGGCTGATGCAGGGGCGACGTCGGATTGTCCTCCAGCCGAGGACTCGGACGATGTATCTGTCACCAACTCGGAAGTGGAGAGTGTTATGAATCATCGGCACCGCCCGACCATTTTACAAGATCTTGGCTTTTCGGAAGAGTCGTTTAACGCCTTCAACACAGTCGATGCGTACATCTGGGCTCCTCGAGATAGGATTAGCAGGGCCACAAAGCAACATTTGAAAGATGTGCAGGTAAATTCTCTTTGTCTGACTACGACAACCATATGCCAGTAGCCCCCAAGACTTAAAGGAGTTGAATCAACTGATTTAAGGATCAATGTACAACCAGGTTCTTACAGAGAAGAATACCCAGCTGGCTCGGGAGCTAGAAAAGTGTCAACGCCAGCTGCTTGCTGCTAATGCCGAACTGGAGAAATACGAGGCATCTCCAGGTAATATTTTCCTCCATCGAAAATTCATAAGGCTACACCGATAGTATGAATCTGGGTTCTAATCTTTGTGTTGGGTCGTTTAGACCAAGTACAAGAGCAGCCTGATGCCGATCGAAGCGAAGAGCACGGAGCCAAAAAGCTGCTAGCAGCGGGCGAGCGTGTATTTATGAAGGTCATTAAAGAGAAAAAGAAACTCCAGGATTCGAACATCAACCTAGGCGAATAACTGAAAGATGTGCAAGCGCAGCTAGCCGACTTTGTGAAGGAGAACAAGAAGCTCCAAGGCAGCATATTCAGTATGTGACCGCTTTTACCTTACAAAAATTTGGAGGTAGCGGTAGCTAATATAGCTGTGATTGCAGGTGTGTAAACGAACCGCCCCAAACAGGAAGTGTCTGGATCATCAAATGATCTTCTGTAGGAGCTGTCGCAGTTGCACGAGCAGGCTCGGCAGGCTATGGGGAGTGTAGCCAAGGCTTTATGGCCATCCGACTCCGCTCCAGGAAGCATGGAGAAGGTGGTAGAGATATTCAAGGGAGCGCGGCGGTGTATCCGGCTGTGGAAGATATCTGCCTACCGAGAGGGTGTGCGAGAGGCCTCGGCCATGGTGAAGACGCGCTATACCAAGCTGGATCCTAATCACATGGCTCGGGTCGGGCCGGTAGGGCCGAATGGGGAAGAAATTCCCATTAGTGTAGTATATGACCAAGTAGCGGTGGCCGCCAAATATTCTCGACAGGATTGTAAGTTAGAATGTCTGTTGGAAGGTGTAGAGGAAGAGGTGTTCGAGACCAAGTGGCTGTGTACTTCCCTCATCTAGCTGAATTGTATATCATTTGCATGGCAGACCTTTTCGCTTCAACCTCCAGACTCTGAGGTGCGGAGTGTTTCCGAATACCATCGCGGCTGAATAGGCTGGGGTATGCTTGGAAAACTAGGCGTAGGGGTCATAGTTGCTTGAACAGACAAGTTGTATGTAAGTGCATCTAGTGCCACCCCTAGTTGGTTTTGGAGTATTGACGACAAACCTGGTTGAGGGACTAATGTATTTGTGAGAATTGCAGGATAACACAGGTAGTAGTCCCTCACTGATTCAGTTTACCTACCGGAGATGACCCCTAAAAATGTATGAAGACATTGAAGACAAAGGTGGTATGTGAAGGTATTCACATTGAAGTCTATGACAAGAGAAGACATTTTGTGAAGACTATGGAGCATGAAGACTTAGTTGTTTTGTTGTTTCGTTTTGTTCTTTGTTGAGTCATAGGAACCACCGTACTGTTAAGTGGGGTCCAAGTGAACCAGTCAGAATGACTGAAGTGATGCTTAACCAAAATCCTATGTCTTCGAGCTAAGACAATGAGAGCAAATCTTATCCAGAGCTGGATAAGTCAGCTTTGCTTGTAGCTCAAGTAAAGTTGATGTGTGTGTTTGAAATTTGACCGTTGGAACATGTGTCAGTTCCTTAGTGACCCAGGGTCATTTTGGACAAATCAGGTCGGGTTGCCTAGTGGCTATAAATAGCCCACCCCCCTACACCATAAATTGGTTGGCTGCTCAGAGTTAGTGCATGGCTTTTGTCGTTTGAGAGCAACCCACCTCGAAGCCTTTGAGAGAGAAATCCTTGCGAGGACAAAACCCTAAACACCCAGAGCCAAAGAGTGTTAGGTATCACTGAAGTCTTCCTGTCTGTGTGATCTAAAGACTTATTACACCTGAGGACTGTGAATCCTCTAGCCGGTTAGGCGTCGCGTTCTGAGCATCCAAGAGTCATTGTGGATCGCCGGTGAATGAAGTCTGTGAAGGTTTGGAAGTCTACCTTGAAGACTTACCAGAGTAATTGGGCGAGGACTGGGTGTCCTTAGCTCAAGGGGAATAAGGTGAAGACGCGGTCTTCTGAGTTGAATCTCAGCCTCCCTAACCAGACGTACAGTTGTCACAACAACTGGAACTGGTCCAACAAATCATTGTCTTCAACGAGCCACTGGTTCTATCCTTCCCATCTCTTTATTTGCAGATTGGTCCTTGTGAAGTCATTGCCTGTTTGCATTATCTATTTCTCTTCACTGTGTGACTGCTTGTTCTGATTGGCTTCATACTATCTTCCATCCTGATCCATACTGCCTAGCTGCTATTAGTCTTTGTGCTTTCACTTCATTGAATATTTGACTATGGCTTGGCTAGTGTAGTCTACCTTCCGCTACATGTTAATAGGTTCATTTCTATCTTCTATCTTCAAAACTTCCATGTTTTGAAGACTTTCATAAAAATCGCCTATTCACCCCCCTCTAGTCGATCACTAGCACTTTCAATTGGTATCAAAGCAAGGTACTCCCTTGTTCTGTGTGATTTGGTTTAACCACCTGGAGTTTTAGCTATGTCGACTGCAGGGATAATTAAAGTCTCCCCTGCGTGCCCAGTCTTCGATGGAATTGAATATCCCTACTGGAAGAATAAGATGCGATGCATCTGGAAGCCATTGATGTCGACCTCTGGTATGTCGTCAAGAATGGCATCCCCAAGGCTGGTGAAGGTGTCACCGCTGCTGATGTCAAGAAGTTCGTTCAACTGGATTCCACTACCAAGAATATCATCTGTGGTCATCTGACCAAAGGATAGTATGGCCGTGTGAGTGCTCTGGAAACATCCAAGCTAGTCTGGGACTGGCTCTCCAAGGTCAACAAAGGCGTCTCAACCCAGAGAGATCAAAGAATCAGTGTCCTTCGCAACCTCTTCAACCGCTTCAAGAGAAACGACAATGAGAATGTTCAGCTCACGTTTGATCGACTCACTAACATAAAAAAATGAGCTTCAAGCTCTCGGCGCTACTGAGATCACTAAGCATGAAGTCGTCAAGACACTCCTAAGATCACTTGACAGCTCGTTTGACACCCTAGCTCTAATGATTCAAGAACGCCCTGACTTCAAGACACTCGATCTGTCTGACATACTTGAAAGGCTCAACACACATGAGTTTCAACTTTCTGAGAAAAGAGACATCTATGGTCCCAACTATGGGTGAGCTCGTGCTTTGAAGGCAAAAGATGTTTCCTCATCTGAAGAAGAATCTGACTGTAGTTCTGATGATCCTGAAGACATTGGAAAGGAGCTTTCTATGCTTGTGAAGAAGTTCCAGAAATTCACCAAGAAGAAAGGCTTCAGAAAGTCCTCACGATCCAGCTCAAGGAATGATGAAGCTTCTGCTCATGACTACAAGAACAGAACATGCCACAATTGCAAGAAACCTGGTCACTACATCTCTGAGTGTCTGCAGTGGGACAATGAGAATAAGAAGAAGAAGAGCAAGGAATATGATTCTGACGACAAGAAAAAGAAGAAATACTCAAAGTCTTCTTCCAAGTCTTCCTCAAAGTCTTCATCACACAAGAAGAGCTCATCTGGCAAGGCCCGTGCGTTTGTCGGCAAGGAAATGGATTCAGAGGAGGAGTCTGCTTCTGAGGAGGCTGAGGTGGAGTCTGAGGAGGAGTCCGATTCTGGCCTTGCAAGTCTGGCTACAGCCTACATTGCCAAGTCCATCTTCAACATTGAAGACAATGACTTCGTCACCGACGCCGATGCTAATGACAAGGACAACTCTGCTCCCACCTACTGCTTCATGGCACGCAGTGCCAAGGTAAACTCACGCACCACTCACTATCAAACATCAAGTGAAGATGACTCTGATTGTGGTTCCAAACCCAGCTACAAAACACTTGCTAAAATTGCAACTGAACAACAAAAAGCTATGGAACATATTCAAAAACTGTTAGAGAAAAGCGATGACCTGTTAGACGCTGAAATGACTCGATCTCAGTCCTTAATTGAAGACATAAAAAATCTTCATGTTAAGTATGAGGAGCTTGAAAGTCGTCATGAAACGCTCTCAACAACTGATGAAAAGCTTTCCTATGATTATCTTCAAAGGAAGCAAGAACTTGAGAAATTGAGAGCGGCTCATGAAGATCTTCAAAAGGAAAACGAGTCACTTCGCGCCAAACAGATCAGTCCCACTCAGGAAGGATTTGAACCACCATGTCTTAAATGCATTGAGCGTGATAATGCTACATCTATTGCTGGATGTTCTACTGCTGCTACTGTTGCAATATCTTCAACTGTTGATGTGGTAACTAACCCCTCAGCTGAGGATACCACTGCTATTGCTGATGAAAATGCTAGGTTGAAGACATTGCTTGAAACAGGGATGTACAAAAGTCTCAAAGGGCATCAGACTCTATGTGATGTCCTCAAAAGGCAGATTCTGAACCGAAACCCTAGGAAAGAGGGTGTCGGGTTCGAAAGGAAAATGAATGCTGATGGCTCTTACTGGAAATCTGAGCAGTACCCCAAAACCACATGGCTTGCTGCAAAGGAACCTTCAGTGGATCCATCCACCCTATCTGGCTTCACTTGCGCTAATCCCATTGTCATTGATGAATCCTTTGATGCAAACTATAAACTGTTTAAGACTCAGAATGGTGAAGTGTTTGCCAGGTATATTGGTACTAACTGCAGGAATGGGCCACCTATGAAGAAAGTCTGGGTGCCGAAAAAGTGTCTGAAAAATCTTCCTGTGTATGTCGTCATGACACCACAAGTGAAGAAGACAAACCCCATACCACGGGCTTCATATGGTCCAAAGGCTTCATACAGACAAAGGACTCACCTGAGTCGCACTAACGCAAATGTTTTGCAGGGAAACCATACTCAGGCCTATGAATATGAGCGCGTTTCATCAAACCGCCATGTTCATAAGACCCAAAACTACTCTGCTTATTCTTATGCGTACTATTGTCCACCTGCAAGACTATTTGTTAGGGCTCCCAAGCCAAAGTTCTCAAATGCTGCACTTAGACTCATTGCTTCGAAGCCACCCTTGAAGATGTGGGTGGCTAAGAAAGCTTAACTCTCTTTTGCAGGGAAAGGTCTCCAGCCGAAAATCAAATGCGTCTGAAGCTATTGCTGGGGACCTTAAACATCTTGTAGGGCGCAAGATCAAATGCCCAAATGGTCTTATTATGTACCTTGTTCCTAGTCGCTTGCTACTTGCCATATCAGTCCTAACCTGGATCTAAGCTTTAATAATCCTCTTGCTCATCAAATGTTTATGCTTCACAATGCTCTTCGTGAAGCCTACCCCCCTAACTGCACTGTAGGGTATGACACCAGCTGCTCCAGAATGGATTATTGATAGTGGATGTACTAATCACATGACTGACAAGCGAAGTCTTCTCATGGACTCAACCTTACGTCCATCTGACAAGAGTCACATCACATTTGCTGATACTGGTAAAAGCAAGGTATTGGGTCTAGGTAGAGTTGCAATCTCAAGGGATCAGCACATGGATAAAGTGATGCTTGTTGAATCCCTTGGTTTCAACTTAATGTCTGTCTCAATGCTTTGCGATTTAAATATGATTGTGATGTTTGGAAAATATCGTTGCCTTGTTCTAATGGAATATGACAAGTCTCTAGTCTTTGAAGGGTATCAGAGAGATGATCTGTACATGGTAGATTTCTCAGCAGGACCACAACTTGCCGTATATCTTCTTGCAAACGCTTCAGAATGCTGGCTCTGGCATCAGAGGCTAGGGCATGCTGGCATGAGGAACTTGCATGCTCTTGCAAAGAAGAAGCACGTCATAGGCATCGAGGGCGTCAAGTTCAAGAAGGATCACTTATGCGGTGCCTGTGAAGCAGGAAAGATGACGAGGGCCAAGCATCCCTCGAAGACAATCATGACAACGACTCAACCCTTCGAACTGCTACACATGGACCTCTTCGGTCCCACTCACTACTCAACTCTTAATACTACTGCTTGTCTCTATGGCTTCGTCATTGTTGATGATTATTCAAGATATACATGGGTGCATATAATCCTCTACAAGACTGAAGTGCAGGATGTCTTCAGACGCTTCACCAATCGAGCCATGAACAACTATGGCGTCAAGATCAAGAACATCAGAAGTGACAATGGCACTGAATTCAAGAACACTGGCCTCGACACTTATCTTGATACTTTGGGCATCACTCATGAGTTCTCAACTCCGTACACGCCGCAGCAGAATGGCATCATGGAACGCAAGAACAGAACACTCATTGAGATGGCCCGGACGACGCTCGATGAATACAAGACTCCAAGAAAGTTCTGGCCTGAAGCCATTGATACTGCATGCCATGTCATCAACCGTGTTTATCTTCACAAGCTTCTGAACAAAACATCCTCTGAGTTCCTCATTGGTAAGAAGCCAAATGTCAGTTACTTCAGAGTATTTGGTGCCAGGTGCTGGATCAAGGATCCACATCACACTTCAAAATTTGCACCGAAAGCACATGAAGGTTTTATGCTTGGTTATGGAAAGGATTCACACTCCTACAGAGTCTTCAACCTCTTTCACTATAAAGTGGTTGAGACTGTGGATGTGCGGTTCGATGAGACTAACGGCTCGCAAAGAGAGCAACTGCCAAATGTGCGAGATGAAGTTCCATCCAGTGAATCCATCAAGCTTATGGGAACTGGAGAAATCATACCGTCTGAAGCACAACCCGAATAGGAACTCATCATCTCTGCACCTGATCAACCTGAAGACAATACTCAGCCTGAAGACAATCCTTCTAACAATGACAATGATCAGCAAGAGCAAAATCTTCGTCATGTTCATCCTCGTGTTGCAAATGAAGTACAGATTGAGAAAATAATTGATAGCATCAATGCACCTGGTCCACTCACTCATTCAAGGGCAATACAACCAGCAAATTTTTGTGGGCACTTCGCATTCATCTCAATATCTGAACCCAAGAAAGTTGATGAAGCCTTCATGGAACCTGAATGGATTCAAGCTATGTGTCGGTGTCAAAACCGGCGGATCTCAGGTAGGGGGTCCCGAACTGTGCGTCTAAGGCGGGTGGTAACAGGAGGCAGGGGACACGATGTTTTACCCAGGTTCGGGCCCTCTTGATGGAGGTAAAACCCTACGTCCTACTTGATTATTCTTGATAATATGTGTAGTACAAGAGTTGATCTACCACAAGATCGGAGAGGCTAAACCCTAGAAGCTAGCCTATGGTATGATTGTATGTTGTCCTACGGACTAAAACCCTCCGATTTATATAAACACCGGAGGGAGCTGGGGTTACACAAGGTCGGTTACAAAGGAGGAGATATACATATCCGTATTTCCTAGCTTGCCTGTAGAGTACCATTCGGACACGGGACAAAGTCTTCAATCTTGTATCTTCATAGTCCAACAGTCCGGCCAAAGGATATAGTCCGGCTGTCCGGAGACCCCCTAATCCAGGACTCCCTCAGTAGCCCCTGAACCAGGCTTCAATGACGATGAGTCCGACGCGCAGTGTTGTCTTCGGCATTGCAAGGCGGGTTCCTCCTCCGAATACACCACGGAAGAATTTGAATACAAGGATAGTGTCCGACCCTGCAAAATAAGTTCCACATACCATCATAGAGAGAATAATATTTCCACAAATCCAATCTGCTAACACATTTTGGTAGCACGACATCATGCCCTGACCCGGTATTCGAACCATTTTTCCTTAACCAGCCCCGCACATAACGCGAGGCAGTTTCTTGACACGTCTTGTCAGAGCAGAGATCGTGTTCCCCTTATTATGGGATTCTCATCAATACGGACGTGGGTAACCCAACCGCGCCATCAATTACGGTACTTGGGGGATAAGCGAGTTTTACCAGGCAAGTGGGGGCGTATAGTTTAGCCCGCCCTTATAAAGGGATAAGATCTCAGCTTTTTTTACCCACGCCTTCTTCCTCCTTGCTCATCCATTCTCGCGCACTCGAGCTCCAGCGCCCAAGTCTGCATCCTCTTCCTCAACTCTCTCCAAAACATGTCCGGAGCTGGAGGCAAGTGGATGGCCTCCTCCGTCACAGAGGGGCACATCAAAAAGTTGCGCGGAGCCGGATATTTAGCCGCGGACATCGCGCACCGGCTGCCAGCCGCGGGGCAGGTCATCCCTACCCCAGAACCTCATGAGAGGGTGGTCTTCCTCCCCCACTTCATCCGTGGACTGGGGTTTCCCCTCCATCCATTTGTCCTCGGCCTCATGTTCTATTATGGGCTGGACTTTCATGATCTGGCCCCGAACTTCATCCTCAACATCTCGGCGTTCATCGTCGTGTGCGAGGCCTTCCTCCACATCCGGCCCCACTTCGGCCTGTGTCTAAAGACCTTCAATATCAAGCCGAAGGTGGTGGGCGGCCAACAAGCGGAATGCGGCGGGGCCATGGTGGGAAAAATGCCCAATGTTGCATGGCTCGAGAGCTCCTTCGTGGAGACCGTAAAGGGGTGGCAATCGGGGTGGTTCTACATCACCGAGCCGCGCGACACCAACTGGGTGGCGGCCCCCGAGTTTCGATCCTGAATCCCTACGCGGCTCACTTCCTGGAAGGAGAAGGGCCTGTCCTGGGGTTCATCAGTGGAGCTGGACGGACTCCAGAAATGTATCCGGAACATGACAAGCAAGAAACTTAAGCTTGTCAACATAGTCCAAGCCATGCTCTTCCGCCAGATCCTCCCGTGTCAGCAACGGGATTTCAACTTATGGGAGTTCAACCCGGCCCGACACGAGACTCTAAGCGAGCTCTTCGACATGATGCACAAAGACGTCTGGAGGGTGTTGTTCAAGGGCGCCGAGGTCCCCCCTCTCTCGCCGAGGAACGCGGGCTAAGCGCGAAGCGCCCTGCAAATCCGGTAAGTTCTGTAAATTTGGTAGGATATTTATTTACCATAGCTTAACCATGTGCATGGTCTGACCTCTCATGCCTTTAATAGGACTTGGTGGGGGCATCGGAGCAGATCGACTGTCCGGCCCCCCTGCCCGAAGACACCATAGACGCTCTCCTGACGGAGATGCTGACCCCGGCTCCTTATAAGGTGCCGGAGAAGACCAAGAAGAAGGCCAAGGGAACCCGAAAGAGTTCCCGGCGCCAGGTGGTATCGGACTCATCGTCCGATAACTCCGCGACGCACTCCTCCCATGAAGACGAGGAGGAAGATGAAGATGCCCCCCTCCAGCCGGGGGAGACAAGAAAAGGAAGGCCGCCCCGACCGGGGAGGCCAAAGGGTCCAAGAAGGGAAGGACTCTTCTTCCGGACTACTCTGCCACCTCCGCCGAAGGCGAAGACGAGTGGCTGCTCAGGGCCAAGCCCCTGGCGAAGTCATAAGTATTCGGACACCTCAGTAACTCATAGCATACCTTTGTCGCACTGCTTCTCCTAACGCCGAATATGATTATGCAGACCGCCCCAAGCTCGTATCAACGTATCCTCGTCGGACGGCTCCTTGGATTCATCGGATATGGATAGCGATCCACTTCCGACCACCTCCTCCCCTTGCCCTACGGATAATGCCGAGGTATTGTCTCAAGGGGCACCAAGCCGGGGGGAGATAGTCCCGGAGGCACCTCAAGGCGACTTCTAGACTCCAAGAGCAAAGGGAGCAAGGCTCCCGGGGGCTCCAAGTTCGGCTCTCATCCGAACATCGCGCCGGAACCTCCGGTGGTTCCGGACTCGGGCAGGCGGCCCCCTTCCAAAAGGGGTAAGACTCCTGTGCCGGTGACCTCTGCCCATCCAGAGGCACCGGATGACCTGCTGGGAGTGCTTCACGGCGCTTCCATCAACGAAGAGCACCGCACTATTATGAGTGCGGTGATCAAGAAGGTTCAGTCCGCCAAGAGCGGACTGATAGCGGACTGACTGAAGCCTGTGCCAGCCTTCTAACAGGCTTTGAGGTAAGTATTTAAAATACAAGGGAAAATATTACGGCATAGACAGTAGCCCTGATGCTCTGTTTGGTGTTCATGAAGAAAAGCCGAATAGAGGATCAAATAATATCTGCAGGAGTCTAATATAGGTATGTCTATATGCGTATGCAGGCTTCGTTGCTGACCTCTGCCGCACTGACTGCGGAGGTCGCTGCATTGAAGCAGGACCTTGAGGGGTCCGAGAAAGAGCTCGGCCTTGCCAAGAGGCAGCTCGAGGAGAACAAAGGTACGTAATACCTTGTCTATAGATATATATATATGTATACAAAAAAGATGCGATTGCAAAATGACAGGATCATCTTGAATTTGCCAGGGGCCACGACCGAAGTGACGACCCTGAAGCAAGCGTTGTCCCAGGCCGAAAACAAAGCGGCCCAGGAGCGCGCCGAGCGAGAAAAGCAAGAGGCACGGGTGGGCGAGGTGCAGCAAGAGCTCCAGGCTCTCGTGACGAAGCACAAGGCTTTGGAGCTTGACTTGAAGACGCGAGAGTCTGAGCTTGCCGCGGCCCTTGAGAGCGCAAAAAATGCCAAGGCTGAAGCCCATAAGGCCCTCCAGGAGATTGAGGCGATGAGGAAGATAGTGGCGGATAAGGCATTCAATATGCAAAGCAAGCATGTGACAGTAAATTACTTGTTACTTACCCGAATTCGGAGCTCTCCAGGAGCATTCGTAGATTTGCCCTACAGCGTGTCGGATGCTTCAAAGTTTTACCAGGCCGAGGAGGGAAGCTCGACGGAGAAGCTGTTATGGTCTCAGTATACTGGGACTGAACACCCAATGCCTGTGAGCAACCAGCTGAAGCAACTGGTCGAGCTACACAAGGCGGCCGAACAAGCCATGAAGGGCTTTATAGTATGGATGTGGCCTGGCGAAGCCCTTCCCAATAGCTACTTCGGCCTGGTGAGGCGGCTTGTGGATGCCTGCCCTCGGCTGGAAGTCATCAAGCGGTCCGTCTGCATCGAAGGTGCACGCCGGGCTTTTGCCCGTGCAAAGGTGCACTGGGCCAAGATGGACGCCGAGAAGCTGGTGAAGGAGGGGCCGTCGCAGGGCAAGGAGCATCGCCACCCGGAGATGTACTATGAGGGTGTCCTGAAGGGTGCCCGTCTTGTAGCGGACGAGTGTGCAAAAGATGTAATATTTGAATGAATTTGCTCGTGTGATCCTGTGGTATGAAAACTTGTTCATATGCGCTATGCAACACTTGTTTGAATTTAAAATATTACCTTCTGTTTGGCTATTTAGCAAATCTGAGAGATGGCTAGTCGTCGGCTTCTGCCCCCATGCCACGAGTGCTCGGGTGTTCGGGATAAACCTGAGCACTCTTGTTCCCATTTTTGGGTCCTTCGAGGGAGGTGCTCAGCGCAACGAACAAGGCAATCAGACTATAATGCTTTATCACTCTCACTTAGCCATAGAATTCTATAATTTTAAATTTCGGCGAAGCCCCTAGTATTCGGAAGGCCGAATTTGGGGCGCTATACACGCCTTAAGCCGGACAAAGCCGCCTCCTCGCCCTAAGAGGCATAAGTCTTTAAGGACTCGAAACCTCTCGAACAGCGACCAGTCTCTCGCCTTATCATGACAGTCAGTTTTAGCTTTCTCTACTGAGGTGCTTAGCCCAGCTGAACTGGGGCACAATCGCAGTAGTTCTCCCAGTGCTACCTTAGCCGATATAGCGGAACGTAAGGTACCAAAACATGGGAGCCAGGCAAACCCAACTATTGACCCAAGACATGATTCGGAGCTGATGCATATAATGCTATAAGTTCGGGGTGCCGCACTGTCTAAAGTGTTCGGACTTCTCACGCCGTATTATGGGGTATGCTTAAGCCCCTAGCGTATTGGCCGTACCAGAGTGTACGGGTGCTGGATGTCATGAATGAACATATGTATATATATAAAAAGTAGAATAGAGAATGCAATAATAGTCTAGTGCTATGCATTGTTTATTCAAAAAGGTGCGCTAAAGCACAATGATACAAGTAGTGCGATAAGCAAAAAGTAGGACTATTTGACATGTCCCCTCCAAGGGCAAGCTGAGGAATGGTATTAAAGCAAGTATTTCACTCGTTATCGTAATCCACCTGGGAGTTCCGTGGTGCGACGTAGCTTTCTGCCCCCTTGGTTGCTGCATCATGTGTTCGGCCATCATACTGCCGGACAGGATTTCCGGAGATTGAAGTCCTGAAATAGAGAAAAATAACAAAGCGGGAAGCCCCTAGTGCGGTTAAGCCGCGTCTTGGGGCGTGCCGTAGTCGTTCCCCCTCCCCACCTATGCCCATGGTATTATTAATGCGTAGTTATGTATGCGTGGCACGTATTTCACCGTTTGGCTGGTACTGGGGTGGGGGCCGCATTGCTATGCGAGCTCGGAACGTGTCAGGCGGTCTTGTTGCCGATTACTCCAGGCATGCTTGAAGGTGTCCGGGTCTTGAATCGCCGAACTGGTGGAGTGCCTTAAGAGGGTACTTTGCGCTTCAGCTGCGAGGGCCGCAGTGTGCTCCTCCGTACGGAGAGAGTGCTCTGTGTTTCCATTAATTGTGATGACCCCCCGAGGTCCTGGCATCTTGAGCTTAAGGTATGCATAATGTGGTACCACGTTGAATCTCGCAAATGCGGTTCGGCCGAGCAGTGCATGATAGCCACTGCAGAACGGGACTATATCGAAGATTAACTCCTCGCTTCAGAAGTTATCCGGGGATCCGAAGACCACTTCCAATGTGACTGAGCCTGTGCAATGGGCCTCTACACCTGGTATGACGCCTTTGAAGGTCGTTTTTGTGGGTTTGATCCTTGAGGGGTCTATACCCATTTTGCGCACTGTGTCCTGATAAGCAGGTTCAGGCTGTTGTCACCATCCATAAGGACTCGAGTGAGGTGAAAGCCGTCAATGATTGTGTCTAGGACCAATGCGGCGAATCCGCCATGACGGATACTAGTGGGGTGGTCTCGGCAATCGAAGGTGATCCGGCAGGAGGACCATGGGTTGAACTTTGGGGCGACTGGCTCCAACGCATATACGTCCCTTAGTGCACGCTTCCGCTCCCTCTCGGGGATGTGGGTTGCGTATATCATGTTCACCGTCCGCACTTGTGGGGGGAACCTCTTCTGTCCTCCGGTGTTCGGCTGCCAAGGCTCCTCCTCGTCATCGCTATGTGACCCCTTATCTTTGTTTTCGGCATTTAACTTGCCGGCCTGCTTGAACACCCAACAATCCCTGTTGGTGTGATTGGCTGGCTTGTCGGGGGTGCCGTGTATTTGACACGAGCGGTTGAGTATACAGTCCAAACTAGACGGGCCCGGAGTTCTTCTTTTAAATGCCTTTTTCCGCTGACCGGGTTTAGAGCCTTTGAATCCGGCATTGACTGTCGTGTCCTCGGTATTGTCGCTGTTAATGCGGCGCTTGTGTTTGTTGCGACGTGACCTGCCATTGCCATCCTTGGTATCCGAAGTACCATGGTTCTTTGATATGTTATTGCTGCGAGCCAGCCAGCTGTCTTCTCCCGTGCAAAAGCGGGTCATGAGTGTCATGAGGGCTGCCAGAGATTTCGTCTTTTCCTGGCCAAGGTGCCGGGAGAGCCACTCGTCATGGATGTTGTGCTTAAAAGCTGCTAGAGCCTCCGCATCCGGACAGTCGACGATTTGATTCTTCTTTGTTAGGAACCGTGTCCAGAATTGCCTGACCGATTCCTCTGGCTGCTAAATTATGTGGCTCAAGTCATCAACATCTGGTGGTCGCACATAAGTGCCCTGGAAGTTGTCGAGGAATGCGGCTTCCAGATCTTCCCAACAGCCAATGGACTCTGCTGGCAAGTTGTTGAGCGAATGCCGAGCTGGTCCTTTGAGCTTGAGTGGGAGGTATTTGATGTCGTGTGGATCATCACCGTGGGCCATGTGGATGTGCAGGAGGAAATCCTCGATCCATACCGCAGGATTTGTTGTGTCGTCGTATGATTCTATATTTACAGGTTTGAAACCTCTGGGATTTGATGATCCATTACTTTGTCTATGAAGCATAGGGGGTGCGCGGCTCCTCTGTACTGGGCTATATCGCGACGCAACTCAAATGAGTCTTGTCCGCTGTGTTCAGCCCGGCCGGATTTACTTTTACTGTATCCGGCGTGATGGTTATCGTCTCGCATAGTCGCGCGCCCTCGTGATCCGTAGATCGATCTTGCATGTTTTGCTTTGTCCTCCAATACGTCTCGCAGGTCTAGCATGTTTCCCCGTGCCTTGTCATTTTTATTTGAGTGGCGTCGGAGTGCGGTCTGAGCTTTTGGCTGAAATGCCTCTCTATCATGTCCACGAGGTGGCCGGTCAGCCGCATCATATGCTGGAGATGTAGGTTTGAGTGCTTCCTCCTCTAGTCGGGGTAGCAGCCTACGCTTTGGGTAACTCTTGGAGGGGCGTTCGAGTTTATATTCCTCGGCCGCAAGGACTTCGGTCCATCTGTCAGCTAGCAAATCTTGATCAGCTTGAAGCTGCTATTGCTTTTTCTTAAGGCTATTTGCCGTGGCTATAAGCCGGCGCTTGAAGCGCTCTTGTTCGACGGGATCTTCAGGCACGACGAACTCGTCATCGTCGAGGCTTGCCTCGTCTTCGGAGGGAGGCATGTAATTATCATCCTCCGCCTCTCCATCTGCAACTCTCTCGGGAGGGCTGGCTTCTCCATCCTCCTGCCCTAAATCTTGCTGGAGGGGATTGTTGTCGTCTTCGCACTGTCTGGAGTGGTATTATCTCATGTGCTGGTGTCACCACTTTTGCTTTGGCGAGACTTTGAGTGGCGCCGCTGATGTCGGCGCTTGGGTTGCTTCTTGGAGGGGTCATCCTCTGCTGTCTTGTCGCCATTGCCTTCTTTGGGTGTGTCCACCATGTATATATCATATGATGAGGTGGCTGTCCAGTGCCCCGTAGGCAGTGGTTCCTCTTCATCTCCTGCATCGTCGTCCATACCGTCGATGTCTTCAGAGTCGACGTCGAGCATGTCGGTTAAGTCGTCGATAGTGGCTACTAAGTGGGTGGTGGGTGGGCAGCGAATTTCTTCGTCATCCGCATCCCAATCCTGCCGGACATAGTTCGGCCAGGATTCTCCTAACAAGGAGAGAGACCTTAGTGAGTTCAGTATGTCACCGAAGGGCGGGTGCTGAAAAATATCCGCGGAGGTAAGCTCCATGATCGGCGCCCAATCGGATTCGATAGGCACGGGCGCAGGCGGTTCGGAGTCCGTGGCCGGGGAGGAATCCGGTAATTCGGCGTCACGGCTCTTGTGAAGGGTAAGGTCGATACTTGGCTCGATCGCCGATGAGAGTGCGGCCTCCGTGGCGGGGTCTATCCACCCGCCCATGGAAGGCGCAGCTGGCTCCGAATTGAGGGTCGGAGCGGTTGCCGGCGCGATCTCCTGGACACTGTCCGATGGTAGAGCTAAATTATGCTCATCGTGGCCGTGTGGCGCACTAGGCAGGGGCTCGAATCCGTCGAAGATCAAGTCTCTGGGATATCGGCCGTATAGTTTAAGCTTCCAAACCTGACCTGATGGCCAGGGGCGTAACTCTTGATCTGCTCCAGATGGCCAAGCGAGTTGGCCCGTAGTGCGAAGCCGCCGAACACAAAGATCTGTCCGGGGAGAAAAGTCACACCCTAGACAGCATCGCCATCGATGATCGAAGGAGCCATCAAGCCTAACGGTGACGACACAGAGGAACTCTCAATGGAAGCACCAATGTCAGTGTCAATATCGGCGGATCTCGGGTAGGGGGTCCCGAACTGTGTGTCTAAGGCGGATGGTAACAGGAGGCTGGGGACATGATGTTTTACCCAGGTTCGAGCCCTCTTGATGGAGGTAAAACCCTGCGTCCTGCTTGATTATTCTTGATAATATGTGTAGTACAAGAGTTGATCTACCACGAGACCGGAGAGGCTAAACCCTAGAAGCTAGCCTATGGTATGATTGTATGTTGTCCTACGGACTAGAACCCTCCGGTTTATATCGACACCGGAGGGGGCTAGGGTTACAGAAGGTCGGTTACAAAGGAGGAGATATACATATCCGTATTGCCTAGCTTGCCTTCCACGCCAAGTAGAGTCCCATCCGGACACGGGACGAAGTCTTCAATCTTGTATCTTCATAGTCCAACAGTCCGGCCAAAGGATATAGTCCGGCTGTCCGGAGACCCCCTAATCCAGGACTCCCTCACTATGCAAGAAGAGCTTCAACAGTTTGAGCTGAATAATGTATGGGAACTGATCAAGCATCCTGATCCTCGTAAGCACAATATCATAGGCACTAAATGGATATATCGCAACAAGCAAGATGAGCATGGTCAAGTTGTCAGAAACAAGGCTCGTCTCGTTGCTCAAGGATACACTCAAGTTGAAGGAATTGACTTCGATGGAACATGTGCTCCTGTGGCTAGGCTTGAAGCTATACGCATACTGCTGGCCTATGCAAATCATCATAACATTCTTCTGCATCAAATGGATATGAAGAGTGCCTTTCTCAATGGCAAGATTGAAGAAGAAGTGTATGTTGCACAACCGTTTGGCTTTGAAGATCCAAAACATCCTGACATGGTTTACAAGCTCAACAAGGCACTGTATGGCCTCAAACAAGCCCCTCGCGCTTGGTATGACACACTCAAGGACTTCCTGAAGAGCAAAGGCTTCAAACCTGGTTCCCTGGATCCCACACTCTTCACGAAGACATATGATGGTGAACTGTTTGTGTGCCAAATATATGTGGATGACATTATCTTCGGCTGCACTAATCAAAGATACAATGATGAGTTTGGATACATGATGCAAGAGCAATATTAGATGTCCATGATGGGTGAGTTGAAGTTCTTCCTTGGTCTTCAAATATGACAGCAACGCAATGACATCTTCATATCTCAAGAGAAATACCTCAAGGATTGCCTGAAGAAGTTTGGAATGCAAGACTGCAGAGGTTACACGACGCCAATGCCTACCAAGAGTCATCTAGATTCTGACGCCAATGGTAAAGAGTTCGATCAAAAGGTATACCACTCCATGATTGGTTCCTTGCTTTACTTATGTGCATCTAGGCCAGATATCATGCTTAGTGTTTGCATGTGTGCCCGATTCCAAGCGGCACCAAAGGAATCGCATCACTTAGCTGTGAAGCGAATTCTTCGATATTTGGCTCACACCCCAACGCTAGGATTATGGTATCCAAAGGGCTCAGAGTTTGATCTAGTTGGATTCTCTGATGCTGATTATGCTGGTGACACGGTGGATCGCAAGTCTACATCAGGCACATGTCACTTTCTGGGACGATCACTTGTATGTTGGTCTTCAAAGAAGCAGAACTGTGTATCTCTCTCCATTGCTGAATCTGAATACATTGCTGCTGGATCTTGCTGCGCTCAGCTTCTATGGATGAAGCAAACACTCAAAGACTATGGCATTCATCTGAAGCAAGCGCCACTCTACTGCAACAATGAAAGCGCCATCAAGATCGCCAACAACCCAGTTCAACACTCGAAGACAAAGCACATTCAGATCCGTCATCACTTTCTCAGAGACCATGTCATGAAGGAAGATATTGATATCATTCACGTGAACACTGAAGAGCAGCTGGCAGATATCTTCACAAAGCCCTTGGATGAGTAAAGGTTTTGCAAATTGCGGTGTGAGCTAAATATCTTGGAATGCTCAAATGTCCCGTGATCATGCGCACATCCTAACACTTATGCATGTTGATGACTTAGACGTGCAAACACACGCAGTAACGTATATCTTCAACTATTGAAGACTTACACTCTAAGTGTGAATACATTAACGCGGAATTTGACTTCGGAGCGCCACGATAATTGTGCGCCGTGTCTGGGTCTAATATTTCCTATACGGTGGGTAACGCCACCACCAAACTTTTGTTTGGAATACTTTCTGTTGGCGTTGCATTTGCAAAGTCTTCACATTTGGTTTGTCTTCATTGTTAACATGGCTTCATGTTTATCTTCAATGTACTTATTTGGTTTCTGTCCTCTACAGCATTCACTTATAGCTATGTCTTCTAGTTGAATCTTTTGAACTAAGTGAATGTGATCGGACCCTGACCTTTCTATGCTCCCGTCTTAAGTCTATCTATCCAAATCATATGCATTCTATTGAAACTGTCGAATGTCTTCGCTGCGTCCTTGTCAGCAGAAGATACAGAGACAAACATTAAATCTGTTTTAAATGCTTAATGATTTTTGCCTGAAACCCGGAGAAGCGGGAACGACCACCCGACAATCCATGCATGCGTGGGAACATGGAACAACCTCCAATGTGCTGCATGATCACCACGTGTCCTTCAGATGTGAACCGCTAGGGGCACCTGTGTAATAACATTGTGCCGTCCCTGTCCCTATAAATACACGCCTCACCCCAGTTATTATCTCTTCTTCCACTCTCGTACAAACCCTAGCGCCACCGCTAGCCCTCGACGACGCCGACGACGAAGCGCTTAGCTTCCGCGACCTCACTGACGCCGTCCTCACGCCGGCCGCGGATATCGTCTTCTCCGCCATCACCGTTGGTGTCCTCTGTCGCCAAGTTAGGGCACGAAAGATCAAACTGCTCGGCCTCCTCTCCCACTCCGTCTAGCAGTTCCTCATGTGGTAAATAAAAACTCTTTTTACGGTCCTTTTGATCTGATAGATTCATCCTTTTCAACCACAAGTGGTTTCTGTTCCTACAAGTTGGATCTATCTCGTTCTGCATCTCATAGCATGCCTAGTATGTTCACTTATGCTTCACAAAGTAGTTAGATTCCTCACTTGTACTTATTCATGGATTCGTACAAATCTGGAACCAACTCTCTACATATGAGTGAATGTCTTCGCACTATGAGGTCAATGTATTCTAAACTAATTTATCTTCAAAATCTTCTGAGAATGCATATGACCTCTTCCCCTTCCCCTCGCATCTCTAATGCTGTCACAGGTACATGTCCGTGGGAGAATCCCTTGGTTCTCATAGTCTGCATTCATTTGCAGAGTTCTTACAGCGTCACATAAATTCTCCTGAAGCCAGTTCCTGTCTGACCAGTAGACAGAAGACTTTGACAGTGTTGAAGCCTTTCAGTCTAAACTTCATGACAACTCAAAAATCAGTCAGGAAGGGCGGCAGACAACACCGTGAAACACTGCTAAGGACCTGCCACCGGATCTCTATGAGTTATACAAGTTAGATCCAGAAGAAACCTATGGAGAACGCAAGAACCGAATCCAATGGATTCGAAGACATTGGGCAGAGGAATGGTTCAAGTATAGATTCGTCACCAAGGAGTATGCTGAGAAGAATGCCTTCAAGGGCCCCTGGGAGATATAATATACAAAGGTCTTCAGCCCAAGTCGAAGTCCGAAGCTATTGCTCAAGGCTTCTACCCCTGCATGATTCGTGGACCTCAGCCTGCTAATGCCGACCCATCCTCTCTGTTATGGTGTCGTGAAGATAATCTGTTCAAGCGCAACTATCAGGCTGCAAAGAACTCGGCCAAGGAAAACAAGAAGTCTTTGGGATTATACTTCAACCCAGGCCCCTTTGCACCACGAGCTGACGGCACACGCGAAGCCAAACCCAATCTTATTGGGCCCTTCTACAACTTAGAAGGTCTCATCACTCACATTCAGGTTCAAGGGGCGGCCGTGGACCACTCTGCAGATGACTCTGATTCTGATGAAGCGCATGCACCTCCGAAGCCTGTGAAGCAAAAGAAACCAAAGGCTTCAAAGCCCCCCTCTGCACCAAAGGTCTCATGGGCGAAGCCTCTGGCCACTGCACCTCCTGAAGCCAGTGTGCAGTCTGAAGATCTCTCACGCATCTCCAAGTCTGCCAAGTTGAAAAAGCCCATGCAACCCACTGGTCAAGCACTGACCCCTGCTGTTGTTTTGAGAAACGAGAATGACGCCATTGATCTGTCCAGCAACGACGATCTTGGCGATGACGCTCTTGAGCAGAGAAGTTGATAAAGAGCAAGCAAGAGGACGAAATCTTCAATGATCTTCCCCTCTTTGATGTGGAAATCTTATACAAGTTTATTGATGAATGGTTTGACATCCCAGATCTCAGTTTTGATGATCTTCAGCTCCTGATTGGCCTCAACGTCTCCTTCCATGGAGCCATTGCTCTTGAGCTGGCTCTTGCCCAGAAGATTGTTGAGCTGAAGCACAAAATTGACTATGAAAAGGCTCAGTTCAAGAAGCACATGGCCAAGCTCAATGTTGAAGACATTCAAAACTTCAAGGTCGTGATGCATGAGCTCAAGGAGGTATTCCACAAGAAACGAGAAGAAGCAAAAGGTTCTCGTGACCGCATGAAGAATCTTGCTGCCAACTGTGTTCAAGGCTACAATGAAGCTGAAAAGCGCAAGGCTTTGGGGCGACCAGGCATCGACCCCAGGATGGCTGCCAAGAAGAAGAAGAAGCCAGTTGTGGCCGAACCAGAAGCATCAAGGCAGGAAGCACCTTGCATTGTCTTCCCGGCCAGTATGACAGGCTCGAAGCCTAAGGCCCCCACAGTGGCTTCAGAGTTCAAGAAAACTAGAGCAGCTGAAGCCGAAGCCAGAAAGCGCAAGACCAAAGCCACCACTGATGATGCTCCCCCAACCAAGAAAAGGAAAACAAAGAAGAGAGACCGGGCTGCTTCCACAGAGCCCCTTCTTGTCGAGCCAATTTCTGTTGCTCGTCCTACGTCTGAACATCGTGAACGTCGTCTGGTAGTTCATGAGCCTGCTTCCACAGAGGCTCCTGAATCTGAAGAGAATCCAGCTGTTGACCCCACCACAGCTGAAGACATTGGTCCTCACGACAATGTTGAAGATGATGAAGTCCTTCCTCAGATCGAGCACAATTTGGTATCATCGCCTGTTCTCACGAACAGCGAACTCATCAGCATTGGTCGTCCATTGACGCCAATTGCTCAGGATGACTCATGGGCTGATCACCCTCAAGAATCCCCTCGTGCTGAAGAAACACCAGTCACTCCCCCACCAGAGGTCACCACTCTGGTGATTGACAGTGAAGACTTTGAGGTCCAACCAACTCCATCTCCACAGGCGTCGCCAGCATTTCGCAGGCTTCGCAAAGGACCTAGGCCACAGGTCACATTGTCAAGTGTTCCCGAAGGAGAAGAGCGCCAATCTGTCTCACGCGAAGTCTTTCCTGAAGCCTCTCCTACTGTGAACATCCCTGAATCTGAAGCCAAAGCGGCTGAAGATATTCCGGTTGCATCAGCCGATGAAGAAGAAGAACCACGTGATGAAGAAAGAGTTGCTACACCCCCGTCCAACCCCGAAGTTGTTCTCGAGGAGAACGTGTCTGACCCTCCAGCTCCTGAAGTGGAGGTTACCAATACTGAGGCGGCCACCAACATCAACACTGAAGCCAATGACGTTGTCATGGCTGAAGCTAATGTGGCGCCTGAAGCTAATGTGGTGCTAGATGACGCTGCACCTGAAGCTTATGCTGCACCTGATGCAAATCTGCAGCTTGAAACCAATGCCTATACTCCTGTACCACCTCCCAGGCCACACACCATCGAGCAAGCATATGATCGTGGTCAGCTTGTGACCATCCGCTGGCCAATTCTGGTTCCTCCGCCTGCTCCCGGTCCTCAATTTGCCTATCATGTGGAGCACAGGCCTCAGGTCCAGAAGCCAAAGCCCAGGCTACCACGGTTTCCAGGTACTGCAATGTCACCAGGATCATTTAATCTGAATGGATTCAAGGCACACAACACATTCTTCGACAGTGACAAGAACCCCTACACAAGGCCAAGAATCTCTTCGGACCGATTCTGGAGTTATCAGCAGCGAAGCTATTATTCATGCATCTTGTACAATCAGGGACGCATCTTCCCTCACATGCATCTTGATTGTGAAGCCATTGCTGGACTGCCATGCCTTGAAGAAGCCCTTGACTGCTTCCGTGATGCGGGTCTGCTTAATTTTGTGACTGTCAAGGAACACTGGAATGAAGAACTTCTGCTTCAATTCTATGCTACCCTCCACATTCGTGGATACAACAGGGATCCGAAGACTTGGATCCTTGAGTGGATGACAGGAGATGTTCATCATGAAGCTAAAGCTCAAGACATCATTGAGCTCACAGCCCTGCCCACTCCTGGTGAATACTATGAACCAGGTTGTCAACAACACCAGAATGCTTTGGAGAGCATTTTTCAGAAGCTAGAACCCAACATGAGCCAAATGCTAAGCATGATGAAGCCTCTGCCACGCGACGCTGAATACCCAACGGAATTCTTTGTCGAAGACCTAGAGTATCTGCCCCGTACCATTTACCATATCATCAGGAAAACTCTATGGCCTGTCAAAGGACATTCATCTGCAGCGAAGCTTGAAGGAGCAATGAAGACTTTGGTTTTCTATATCTTCAATGGCATCAGCTTCAATGCTCAAGACTTCTTCATCCGGCAGTTAGCTGCATCTGGCTCCGACATCTTTGGTCTGAAGTTCTACGCTCCGTGGGTAATGCGCCTTATCAAGCTTCACTCTGCCTTCAACTATCAGCCGTCTGCGCGCAATCATCTTGTATTCTTGCCAGAGGTTGATCTGTCTGTTGAAGCTATTTACCCAGAGCCTGCTAAGGATCCAATCTATCTTCACAACGTTGATCGTCAAAGCTTCACCCAGCCCATTGAAGGAGTTCAGGCAGTCTCTCGTGTTTATCCCTTGGCTGGTAACACACGTGCCCCTCGCGCCCAAACTGACGCCACTGGAAGCACCATTGCCCAAAGGCCTCGGAAGCGATCTTGTGTTCTCAATGACCAAGAGCTTCTCGTCGCGCTACATCAGAAACAGGATAAGCATCATGACTGGCTTAAGCGTTAGATGCAAAGCCTCTTGGTGGACGTCAATCGCACTCGCAATCTTGCCACCAAGAATGCCTTTGTTACACATGAAACCTGTCGGAGGTCTTGGAAGAGTTTGACATTGCTTAGTGTTGAAGCTGATCTGCAAGACGATGGCTTCACAGAAAGATTCAAGTTTGACTCAACTCCTCCAAGGAATGCTCACTTGCGTCAGACTCCCTCACTTGAAGACTCTGACTATTCGTCCTCAGCTGCGATGGTGAATGCTAGAGTTATCGATGACCAAGATGATGCCACTTCACCACCTCCAACTTCAGCATGTGTCGACACTGCACCGAGTTCTTCTGCACCACTGGACCTCAACGACGACCCTGCTGCTTCGCCTGCACCTCATGGGAACGAGTAGAAGCTCTATGTCTTCAAACCTTTTTGGTCCTTACTGACAAAAGGGGGAGAATCATATGAGTTGATAGTCTTCAAGCGGGTCCATATGGGTGGTTGCTTTACTTTTTGCTACATTTGCAAAGTGCTTACAACTCTCGCTTTTGAAACATTTGGTTCATTTTTGAGTTGTAACACTTAAACTTGATGGTTGTCTGCTACTTTTTCGACACTATGTGATGCGATGATAAATTCCGCATGTGCGACGACAAATTCCGCACAAAGTCATTTGGCAGACGTCCATTTTCCATTATGCATGTCATTATCTTCGATATATCCTTTCATGCATGATGAATTGTCTTCATAAGTAAAAGAGGAGCTCCGCAAGTACAACCTGCCATGTGCATTTGCATTCAAAAGAAAATACTTATATGCACATCTTCAGGGGGAGCCTTCCTGCTACTTATGAAGACAATACTTAAATCCTTTACAATTTCACATACTTGTATCCCCGTTGAAAACTTCAACCAGTTTGTCATCAATCACCAAAAAGGGGGAGATTGTAAGTGCATCTAGTGCCACCCCTAGTTGGTTTTGGAGTATTGACGACAAACCTGGTTGAGGGACTAATGTGTTTGTGAGAATTGCAGGATAACACAGGTAGTAGTCCCTCACTGATTCGGTTTACCTACCGGAGATGACCCCTAAAAATGTATGAAGACATTGAAGACAAAGGTGGTATGTGAAGGTATTCACATTGAAGTCTATGACAAGAGAAGACATTGTGTGAAGACTATGGAGCACGAAGACTTAGTTGTTTCGTTGTTTCGTTTTCTTCTTTGTTGAGTCATAGGAACCACCGTACTGTTAAGTGGGGTCCAAGTGAACCAGTCAGAATGACTGAAGTGATGCTTAACCAAAATCCTATGTCTTCGAGCGAAGACAATGAGAGCAAATCTTATCCAGAGCTGGATAAGTCAGCTTTGCTTGTAGCTCAAGTAAAGTTGCCGTGTGTGTTTGAAATCTGACCGTTGGAACACGTGTCAGTTCCTTAGTGACCCAGGGTCATTTCGGACAAATCAGGTCGGGTTGCCTAGTGGCTATAAATAGCCCACCCCCTACACCATAAATTGGTTGGCTGCTCAGAGTTAGTGCATGGCTTTTGTCGTCTGAGAGCAACCCACCTCGAAGCCTTTGAGAGAGAAATCCTTGCGAGGACAAAGCCCTAAACACCCAGAGCCAAAGAGTGTTAGGCATCACTGAAGTGTTCCTGTCTGTGTGATCTGAAGACGTATTACACTTGAGGACTGTGAATCCTCCAGCCGGTTAGGCGTCGCGTTCTGAGCATCCAAGAGTCATTGTGGATCGCCGGTGAACGAAGTCTGTGAAGGTTTGGAAGTCTACCTTGAAGACTTACCAGAGTAATTGGGTGAGGACTGGGTGTCCTTAGCTCGAGGGGAATAAGGTGAAGACGCGGTCTTCTGAGTTGAATCCCAGCCTCCTTAACCAGACGTACAGTTGTCACAGCAACTGGAACTGGTCCAATAAATCATTGTCTTCAACGAGCCACTGGTTCTATCCTTCCCATCTGTTTATTTGCAGATTGGTCCTTGTGAAGTCATTGCCTGTTTGCATTATCTATTTGTCTTCACTGTGTGACTGCTTGTTCTGATTGGCTTCATACTATCTTCCATCCTGATCCATACTGCCTAGCTGCTATTAGTCTTTGTGCTTTCACTTCATTGAATACTTGACTATGGCTTGGCTAGTGTAGTCTACCTTCCGCTGCATGTTAATAGGTTCATTTCTATCGTCTGTCTTCGAAACTTCCATGTTTTGAAGACTTCCATCAAAATGGCCTATTCACCCCCCATCTAGTCGATCACTAGCACTTTCATTGTATCCAGCTAACTATGTTATATTACATTGATATCGTAAGAAACATCTTCTAGAGAGAATAGTTTTGTTAAGGGTTCCTTTCCCTGGGTGTGCATGCATTTAATGTACATGTCTAAATTGTGATGCGAGCACCACAGTTTGTATAACTTCTGGGGTTGCACAATGGAGTGAGTTTAGAAAACATCTTTAATTCACCGACCGAATATTCCCTTAAGAACGCTAGCTTTTGGCTTCACCCAGTCTGTGGTACACATCCGGATGACCCGATAGTAACAATCGCGGAGGTGCTCCCTTTATGCCCTAGCCGAACTAACGGGAATGTAGGGCATAAGCATAGGAGCCAGGCAACCCAGCTTGGCCAAAACTTAAGTCATATCGATTCATATAGTGGCCAAGAAAAGGTACATATGGAAAAACTCATATGTGAGGAGCTTGATGCTCAAGGAATGACAAGAACTTCTATTCGAGAAGCCCCAGGTACAAGTGGCATACATGTTTAAAGATGTATGTGCCAATGGTGTGCGGTCTAGCTGTACTTAAAGCTTTAAAGCGAGAAAAAGAAAGTAATCAGAAAAGAGAGAGAAAATAATGGAAACTACAGGGGAGGAGGAGATGAACAATGAGTTTAGCTCTAGGCGTAGAATCTCCGGAGTCTGGCCGCGTTCCAGGGGTTCGGCTCGAGGCGATTGTCTGATGCATCACGAAGACGGTACGCTCCTCCGGTGAGAACTTCGTCAATTATGAAGGGACCCTCCCATTTGGGCTTGAGTTTGTCCTTTTTCTTCTCCGGGAGGCGTAGAACGAGTTCGCCGATGTTGTAAGTCTTGGACCGTACTTCTCTGCTTTGATATCTTCAATCCTACTGTTGGTAAACTGCTGAACGAGCTTTTGCAACATTGCGTTCCTCCTCCAGGGCATCTAGGCTCTCCTGCCGATCGAGCTCGGATTCTCTCTCTTCGTACATACGTACTCTAGGTGAGTCGTGAATAATATCGCAGGGCAATACGGCCTCTGCACCATACACCATGAAGAAAGGTGTGTACCCGGTACTACGGTTGGGCATGGTCCGCAGCCCCCAGAGTAAAGAGTCGAGCTCCTCAACCCAGTGTTTGTCTGATTCTTTCAAAGACAACACTAGTCTAGGCTTGATGCTGCTCATAATAAGACCGTTGGCGTGTTCTACTTGACCGTTGGTTTGTGGGTGGTAGACGGAGGCGTAATCGAGTTTGATACCCAGAGTAGTACACCAGGTTTTTACCTTGCCGGCTGTGAAATTGGAGCCGTTGTGAGTGATGATGCTATGTGGGACACCATAATGGTGCACAACATCGGATATGAACTCTATCACCGGGCCGGACTCAACCATTTTGACCGGTTTAGCCTCTATCCACTTAGTGAATTTGTCCACCATAACCAGCAGATATTTTTTCTTATGGCTTCGCCCTTTAAGGGGTCCAACCATGTCGAGTCCCCAGACCGCGAATGGCCAAGTGATGGGGATTGTTTGTAGGGCAGTGGGGGCATATGGCTTTGATTGGCAAAGAGTTGGCATCTGACGCAATGTTGTACAAGGTCATGTGCATCCGCTCGGGCCGTCGGCCAATAAAACCCTGTACGAAAGGCCTTGCTAGCAAGGGCCCGAGCTGCGGCGTGGTGACCGCCGAGTCCGGCATGAATTTCAGCCAAGAGTTGCCGCCCCTCTTCCTCGGATATACATCATTGAAGGACTCCGGTGGAGCTTTTCTTGTAGAGCTCTCCATCATGAACCTTGTAGGCCTTCGAGCGCCGGACAATGCAGCGGGCCTCATTCCGGTCCTCAGGAAGCTCCTTCCTATTAAGGTAGGCCAGGAAGGGTTCGGTCCATGGGGCAATGACTGCCATGATGAGATGCGCCAATGGTGTTATGTCGATGTTTCCGGGATCTGGGGTTATGTTTGGGTACAGACTGGTGTTGCTGTTTTCCCCCTACCACACCGCAGATGGCTTTAAGAGCCTTTCTAGGAAGATATTAGGTGGGACGGGGTCGCGCTTAGCGCCAATACAAGCAAGAACATCTTCCGCTTGATTACTTTCTCGAGCCACATGATGGAACTCGAGCCCCTCAAACCGGGCTGACATTTTTATGACTGCGTTACGATACGCTCCCATCTTCGGATCTTTAGCGTCAAAATCTTGTATTCGGCTGCGTTATTGGAGTCTGTGTATAGTATTTGGAGAACATACATGACGATGTCTCCGGTGGGGGACGTTAAAACGACACCCGCTCCTAACCCTGCCAACATTTTGGAGCCGTCGAAGTGCATGACCCAATTGGAGTATGTGCCGTACTCTTTAGGGAGTTCGGCCTCTGTCCATTCGGTGATGAAGTCGGCCAGAACTTGGGATTTGATAGCTCGACGTGGTTTGTATGTAATGTCGAATGGCAAGAGCTCAATAGCCCATTTGGCAATCCGCCCATAGCATCGCTGTTGTTTATAATGTCTTTGAGTGGTACTTCGGAGGCCACCGTGATCGAACACTCATGGAAGTAGTGATGGAGCTTTCGGGATGCCATGAAGACCGCGTATGATATTTTTTGATAATGAGGGTACCGGGATTTGCATGGTGTAAGGATAGTAGACATGTAGTATACCGGCTTCTGAAGCGGGAATTTATGTCCGTCCTGTTCTCGTTCAACGAAGAGTACGACGCTCACCACCTGATGTGTTGCCGATATGTATAATAACATCGGTTCGCCGGCGTTTGGTGCGGCCAAGATTGGATTGCTCGCAAGAAGGGTTTTTATTTCTTCCAGTCCGGTTATTGCCGCGTCCGTCCACTCGAAGTGGTATGTTCACCGTAGAAGGCGATAGAGTGGCAGTGCCTTTTCTCCTAATCTAGAGATAAAGCGGCTTAGAGCTACCATGCAACCTGCAAGTTTTTGAACTTCTTTAAGGTCTGTTGGCTTAGCCAATTGTGACAAAGCTCGGATTTTGGCTAGGTTTGCTTCGATTCCCCTATTGGAGACGATGAAGCCCAGCAGCTTTCCAACGGGGACGCCGAAGACACACTTTTCCGGGTTGAGCTTGATGCCATACGCCCTGAGGTTGTTGAAAGTAAGACGTAAGTCGTCTATTAGTGTTTCCACGTGCCTGTTTTTGATGACAACGTCATCAACATAATCTTCTACCGTTTTGCCAATCTGTTTCTCCAGGCATGTTTGAATCATGTGCTAATATGTGGCGCCGACGTTCTTGAGCCCAAAGGGCATAGTATTGAAGCAGAATGGCCCGTATGGGGTAATGAATGTTGTTGCAGCTTGATCGGATTCCTTCATTTTGATTTGATGGTATGTGGAGTATGCATCAAGGAAACACAGTGAGTCGTGCCCTGCGGTGGCGTCAATGATTTGATCAATGCGGGGGAGGGGGAAGGGATCCTTAGGGCAGGCTTTGTTGAGGTCTTTGAAATCAACGCACATGCGCCAGGATTTGTTCTTCTTTGGTACCATCACCAAGTTTGCCAGCCAGTCCGGATGTTTAATTTCTCTAATGAATCCGGCCTCGATGAGTTTGGCCAGCTCTTTCCCCATGGCTAGTCGCTTGGGTTAGGAAAAGCGCCGCAGTGTTTGCTTAACCGTTTTAAACCCCTTTAATATATTGAGGCTATGTTCGGCCAGCTTGCATGGGATCCCTGGCATGTCCAAAGGGTGCCATGCAAATATGTCCCAGTTTTTGTGCAGGAATTCTCCTAGTGCGGCGTCAACTATTGGGTTCAGTTGAGCTCCGATCGATGCTGTCTTCTTGGGGTCCATTGGGTGGACCTGGAATTTGACTATTTCTTCTTCCGGTTTGAATGAGGTGGATTTGGGGTGTTTGTCGAGGATCACGTCATCCCTGTCCACTGTGGAGCGTAGTGCGGTTAATTCTTCGGCCGTGAGGGCTTCGGATAGCACCTCCAGGGCTAAGGATGCGGTTTTGTTTTCAGCCCGGAGTGCTATGTCCGGATCACTAACGAGAGTGATTATACCGTTTGGTACGGGCATTTTGAGCTTCATATATCCATAGTGAGGTATAGCTTGGAAGCATGTAAAAGCATCCCGCCCCAACAGGGCGTGATATCTGCTGCTGAAAGGGGCCACTTGGAAGGTTATTTCTTCGGACCGATAGTTCTTCGGTGATCCGAATACCACGTGAAGTGAGATTTTGCCCGCGCACCGCGCCTCCTGACTAGGAATAATTCCCCGGAAGGTTGTGTTACTTTGTTTGATCCGGCTCCTGTCTATTTCCATTTTATGGAGTGTGTCCTCATAAATGAGATTTAGTCCGCGGCCGCCGTCCATGAGGACCTTGGTGAGTCGAAACCCATCCATGATGGGGCCGAGGACTAACGCGGTTGGTGCTCGTGTTGTTCTGTACTTTGGTTCATCACCGGCGTTGAATGTTATAGCCGTGTCGTTCCATGGGTTTATTATAGCAATTTGGCAGACTTCGTTGAGCTCGCGAAGTGCCCTTTTGTGCTTGTTATTTGAAGCGAATGCCTCGAAGACTGTCAATACTCTTGGGCCGTCTTCTTCTGGGGGGTTGTTGTTCTGGGGCGTCCTTGATAAGGATGTCCTCGCCGCTCTTGGCTACCTATCGTAGTATCCAACATGCTCTAAGGCTGTGGGTTGGCACGGTATCTGTTGTTGTATGTATTTTGCATGGGCCATCGAGCCACCCTTCCAGAACAGTGCCTCGCCATATAGTGGCTTTGTGTTTTTTGACTGTTGGATTGGGCGTGCCACGAGGGTATGCCCTTTTCGCCTATAGGGGAAGTTGGGTTGGGACTGGTGGTTCCCAGCAAGCTTCCCGAGTTTCCCAGGCGCTTTCCATCGCGCAGTATTTTTGTACGATGGTTGCTAAGTCAGCAAATTTTAGTATGCGATGGCGATTGATGGCGTTGAGAATTCCTTCGTCTACATAGTTTTTGCAGAATGCTGATATTGCGTCCTCGTCACGGCAATCCTTTACCTTGTCCTTGACAAGGAGGAATCTGGCCCAAAAGTGGTGGACCTCTCATGAGAGCCTCTATAATCCGGGTGGGTGGGTGGAATTAAATCCAAACCCCGACCTAACCGGTTGTCCGGAGTCCGGTGACCTTCTAGACTAGACAGTCCGGGTTCTAGAATATCTTCTGATTGTTTGGAACCGCCGTCCGATGCTATGTTCGGACGACTAGTTGCATCCTTTCATGGGTGAGTATCCGGCTCTTCATGAACGATGACCCGAACATAGTCCGTCTTCAATATAGAAGAAGACTCACCGTCCTGCTCCAGGACTGCCGCGATCTGGTGGGTGATCGGTGGGATTTTGGTTTCTCCCTGATCGATTTTAGGCCTGATCTGATCATAATCTGTGGTGATTCCCAAAGCAGCGATGCGATATAGGAGCTCGTTTAAGGACGAAAACTCAACCGGATCCATCTGCTTGGAGTGCTCGGAGTTGATGCGAAGGGGATTTTCGATGGCCCGAGAGGTCATCGTCGGCCCCGCGGCCGAACGGGCGATCATAGTAAAGTCGCCCAGCCGGAGGGTTTGGCCCGAGGCCAAAACTACCCCTGCGGTAATATTGTCTTTAATGACAAGGCGATCCATCGAGCCTTTCATCGACGGCACAGTGGAACTCTCAATGAAAGCACCAATGTCAGTGTCAAAACTGGCGGATCTCGGGTAGGGGGTCCCGAACTGTGCGTCTAGGATCGATGGTAACAGGAGATGGGGGACATGATGTTTACCGAGGTTTGGGCCCTCTCTATGGAGGTAAAACCCTACGTCCTGCTTGATTGATATTGATGAATATGAGTGTTAAAAGATTTGATCTACCACGAGATCGTAATGGCTAAACCCTAGAAGCCTAGCCTATATAGGTATGGTAACGAGTATATGTGGTGTTCTTTCCGGACTATCCCCTTCGGTTTATATAGACAACGAGGGGATCTAGGGTTTACATGGAGTCGGTTAAATAAGAAGGAATCTTCGGTCGCCAAGCTTGCCTTCCACGCCAAGTAGAGTCCAATCTGGACATGGTGCGGTCTTCGGCCTTCATGTCTTCATAGCCCATCAGTCCGGCCCATGGATAACAGGCCGGACGCCCGAGGACCCCTTAGTCCAGGGCTCCCTCAAAGACTTACAAAGTTCAATGCCCGGTGTATTATATTTCTAAAGTCTTAACTCCATCCAAGAAAAGGTACCCACATTACCAGAAGCTTGTCTATGGAATCTACTTGACTATGAAGAAAGTTGCACATTACTTTGGAGACCACTCTATTATAGTCATTAGCAACGCCCCCTTGTCAGAAATTTTGAACAATCGAGATGCAACTGGTCAAGTGGCCAAGTGGGTGATTGAACTTCTTCCTCTGGATGTCAAGTTTTAATCCAAGAAGGCGATCAAGTCTCAAGAAATTGCAGATTTCCTAGCCGAGTGGATCGAATAGCAGCAGCTGACTCAAGTTCACTCGGAGCACTGGACCATGTTCTTTGATGGATCCAAGATGTTGAATGGTTCTGGTGCTTGATGTCTACTACGCAACTTGTTCTTGTAGACTTGTGTTGGGTCTCCAAGCATAGAGTTTTGTAGGACAGTAGCAATTTTCCCTCAAGTGGATGACCTAAGGTTTATCAATCCGTGGGAGGCATAGGATGAATATGGTCTCTCTCAAACAACCCTGCAACCAAATAATAAAAAGTCTCTTGTGTCCCCAACACACCAAATACAATGGTAATTTGTATAGGTGCACTAGTTCGGCAAAGAGATGGTGATACAAGTGTAATATTGATGGTAGAAATATTTTTTTATAATCTGAATAAATAAAAACAGCATGGTAGCAAATAGTAAACGGGAACAAAAATGGTATTGCAATGCTTGAAAATGAGGCCTAGGTTCCGTACTTTCGCTAGTGCAATCTCTCAACAGTGCTAATATAATTGTATCATATAACCACCCCTCAAAGTGCGATGAAGAATTACTCCAAAGTTCCTATCTAGCGGAGAACATACGAAGAAATCATTTATAGGGTACAAAACCACCTCTAAGCTATTCTTTACGATTGATCTATCCAAGAGTTCGTACTAAAATAACACCAAATAATTTTAGATTAATAATACTCAATCCAACACAAAGAACTTCAAAGAGTGCCCCCAAGATTTCTACCAGAGAAACAAAAGACGAGAACGTGCATCAACCCCTATGCATAGATTACCCCAATGTCACCGCAGGAATCCGCAAGTTGAGTGGCAAAACACATATCAAGTGAATCAATATGATACCCCATTGTCACCATGAGTATTCATATGCAGGACATATATCAAGTGCTCTCAAATCCATAAAAGTATTCAATCCGATAACAATGAAATCTCAAATGGAAAAACTCAATTCATCACAACAAGATAGACATGGGAAAACACCATATGATCCGACTATATTAACAAAGCCCGCGATACATCAAGATCATGACATCTCAAGAACACGAGCGAGAGAGAGAGAGAGATTAAACACATAGCTACTCGTATAAACCCTCAGCCCCGAGGGTGGACTACTCCCTCCTCATCGTGGTGGCCGCCGGGATGATGAAGATGGCCACCAGTGATGATTCCCCCCTCCGGCAGGGTGCCGGAACAGGGTCTAGATTGGTTTTCGGTGGCTATAGAGCCTTGCGGTGGTGGAACTTCTGATCTAGGTTAACCCTGAGGGTTTTAGAAATATTTGGGAATTTATAGGGTAAAGAGGGGGTGCGGGAGGCCACTGAGGTGGGCACAACCCACCTGGGCGTGCCTGGGCCCCCAGGCACACCCTGGTGGGTTGTGCCCCCCTCAGGGCACCGCCCAGGTGCTGCTCTGGCCCATTGGTGGTCTTCTAGTCCATAAAAAATCCACAAAAAGTTTCACGGTGTTTGGACTCTGTTTGATATTGATTTCCTGCGATGTCAAAAACAAGCAAAAAACAGCAACTGGCACTAGGCACTGGGTCAATAGATTAGTCCCAAGAAATGATATAAAGTTGCTATAAAATGATTATAAAACATCCAAGAATGATAATAAAACAACATGGATACTTCATAAATTATAGATACGTTGGAGACGTATCAACATCCCAAGCTTAATTCCTACTCGTCCTCGAGTAGGTAAATGATAAAAGAAATAATTTATGAAGAGTGAATGCTAGCAAAGTGCATAAGTTTGATCAATGATAATTTCAATCACTTTTCCTAGCATCATAACAACAATTCATTCTTATAAAACTTCTCATGTTGTAGTAGCAACCAATTTACATGTTAAAGTTCAAACAATGAATTCTCTTGAAACTCAACAACCTATGTTCTCAGTCACCAAGCAATTCCAGTTCAACTTATTCAACAATGTCTAAGTAAGAGCTCCACATACTCAACCATCATATACTCTTCTATGATTGCTAACACTTACTGCATTCACATGAGAAAAACGTTTCAACTAGACACATATAAAGATAGGGGCTTATAATTTTGCCTCCCAACGTATTCACCTCAAGGGTGATGTCAACAATAATAACTCATGCTACCCATATCCAACTGGATATATGTGCCTAGATCTTTCCTCACCACATGATGCTTGCCGAAAGAGAAAAACAAAAAAGAATAGAGAGAAGAACTTTGACTCTTTGCATAAAAGTAAATACAAAAAAGTAAAAGGTAGACCCTTCGCAGAGGGAAGCAGAGGTTTCCATGTGCTTATTTGTTTGTATGCTCAACCCCTTAGTGCAAAAGAATGTCATGTTGTATTACCCCTTGTGAAGGCAACCTTTATTATGCAGTCCGTCGCTTTTATTCTTTGCCATCACAAGTTCGTACAATGCTCAATTTTCTCGTACACTAAATGATATAACATTTTTAGAAGCAATTTTTATTGCCTTATTGCACTGATGACAACTTACTTGAAGGATCTTATTCAATCCTTAGGTAGGTATGGTGGACTCTTGAAAATAAGATTTGGGTTTAAGGGTTTTTGGATGCACAACTAGTATCTCTACTTGGTGCAGAATTTTTGGCTAGCAAAGATGGGGGGCAAGCACCACATGTTGAAGGATCTATGGCAATATAACTTCTGTGTGAATATGAACAAACATAAACCATTACATTGTCTTCCTTGTCCAACGTCAACAATTTTGGCATATAATATTTTGATGGGGGCTCACAATCACAAAAGATTTCCATGATAGTGTATTTGCATGTGAAAGTTCTCTTCCTTATATTAATTATTCGTGAATTGCTTGTATGACCGATATTGTGATTGTCAAGCCTCAAAATATTTCACTTTCTAAACCCAATGAGAAGCTACCACTAGGCATGATATGATTTCAACTTCATGACATTCAATTTATTCAACAATTTACTCATAGGATATAAGTGAATCACAAGAGTAAATTACAAGCTACTCCAAAAAGATATAAGTGAAGATCATGAGCATAATATTTCTTTCTCTCAAATTAATTTAAGTGAAGCGAGAGAGAATTTCTTCAAAAATACTAAAGCACACCATGGTCAAAAAGATATAAGTGAAGCACTAGAGCAATTCCATGGAAAAGAGCTTCGTTGACGGGATGTGAATGCCGCTTACCTAGCCTCCCTGGTAACTATTTGAGGACTCTATTTTATTTAAAAACCTTCATATCTAAGTATTTTATTAAAACAGCAAGAAAAATGAAAATAAAATGACATTCCAAGAATATCACACATCATGTGAAGAAGCAAAAACTTAGGCTCAACCGATACTAACCGACAATTGTTGAAGAAAAGAGGTGGGATGCCTACCGGGGCATCCCCAAGCTTAGATGCTTGAGACTTCTTGAAAATATTATCTTCGGATGCCTTGGGAATCCCCAAGCTTGACCTTTTGTGCCTCCTTAGTTCTTCTCATATCACGGTTTTCCTAAATCTCAAAAGCTTCATCCACACAAAACTCAACAAGGACTTGTGAGATAAGTTAGTATAAACCAATGCAAAAAACCTTATCATTCTCTACTGTAGCAAATCATTAAAATTATTATTCAACATTGCACACTAAATGTCTCTGCATATTTAAAACTCTTATCCTCAAATAGAATAATTAAACAAGCAAACATATGTAAACAATGCAAACATAATAGTAATCTGCCAAAACAGTATAGTCTGTAAATAATGCAAGAGTATCAATACTTCCCCAACTCGAAAAGTTATGGAAGTTTTCCACACTGTAGAAAATTTATCAGAGATAATTTTTCAAAAACTTTCAACATTTTATCACATTCTGACTTTTCTAGGGAATTTTTGCAACAGAGGTAAACTTTCTGTTTTCAAACAGCAACATGTATACTTGCAAAATAAGCATGGCAAAGGCTATCATTGCAACTTTTATTGAAATAAAAGATGCAAAACATTATTCTAAATAACATAAAGTAAATCCTAACAAAATAAAATGACGCTCCAAGTAAAACTCATATCATGTGAGGAATGAAGACATAGCTCCAAGTGAGGTAACCAATAATGTTGAAGACGAAAGAGGGGATGCCTTCCGGGGCATCCCCAAGTTTTGTTGCTTAGATCTTCCTTGAATATTACCTTGGGGTGCCTTGGGAATCCCCAAGATTAGGGTCTTGTCACTCTTTATTCTCCTCATATCGACATCTCACACAAAACTTGAAAACTTCAATCACACAAAACTTAACGAAACTTTGTGAGATAGGTTAGTATGATAAAGAGCAAACCATTTAACTTTTGGTACTGTCAAATACAAGATTCATAATTGTTCTCACACAATACCTACTATAGCATATCATTTCCACAATTTATATTGAGCAATATAAGCCATGGAAATTAGAAAACAAGCTAACTATGCATTGAAAACAGAATCTATCAAAAGCAGAACAATCTGTAGTAATTTGTACTCCAAGCATATTTCTACTACTCCAAAAATTCTGAAACAATAGGAAAACCTGTGTAATTTTTCTATTAATCTTCTGCAAAACTAATCAGCATTTTATCACGCGTGTGTTAAAAATGAGAATTGTTTTCCTGAGCGCAAAAAAGTTTCTGTTTTTCAGCAAGATCAAATCAACTACCACCGTAAGCCATCCCAAAGGACTTACTTGGCACTTTATTGAAACAAAAGCAATAAAACATGATTACTAAAGTAGACTAATCATATGAACACACAAAAACAGTAGGTAAAAGTGTTGGGTTGTCTCCCAACAAGCATTTTTCTTTAATGCCTTTTAGCTAGGCATGATGATTTCAATGATGCTCACATAAAAGATAAAAATTGAAACATAACAAGAGCATCATGAAACACATAGCAAGCACATTTAAGCCTAACCCACTTCCTATGCATACGGATTTTGTGAGCAAATAACTTATGGGAACAAGAATCAACTAGCATAGGAAGGTAAAACAAGCAAAACTTCAAGATTTTCAAGACATAGAGAGGAAACTTGATATTATTGCAATATGTAAAAGAATATGTTCCCCTCTCATAATAATTTTCAGTAGCATCACGAATGAACTCAACAATATAATAATCACATAAAGCATTCGCTTCATGATCCACAAGCATAGAAATTTTACTACTCTCCACATAAGCAAATTTAGTCTCATGAATAGTAGTGGGAGCAAACTCAACAAAATAACTATCATGGGACTGAAAATTAAAATCATGATAACAAGCATACATTTCATCACCATAATCATCATAGATAGCAACTTTGTTATCATAGTCAATTGAAACCTCTTCCAAAATAGTGTATTCATCATTAAATAAAGTCACGACCTCTTCAAATCCGCTTTTATCATTATAACAATAAGATTCAACACCCTCCAAAATAGTGGGATCATCATTACATAAAGTTGACACTCTTCCAAACCCACTTTCATCAATATAATCATCATACATTGGAGGCATGCAATCATCACAATAAATTTTCTCATCAAAACTTGGGGGACTAAAAATATCATCTTCATCAAATATAGCATCCCCAACCTTATGGCTTTGCATATCAATAGCATCATGGGTATTGAAAGAATTCATACTAGCAACATTGCAATCATGCTCATCATTTATGTCAAACATTTTATTGAATTCTTCCTCTATCAATTGAGCACAATTTCCGTTTCCATCATTTTCACGGAAGACATTATAAAGATGAATAATATGAGACCACCACAATTCCATGTTTTTGTAGTTTTTCTTTTTATAAATCAAACTAGTGATAAAACAAGAAACTAAAAGATTCGATTGCAAGATCTAAAGATATACCTTCAAGCACTCACCTCCCCATCAACGGCGCCAGAAAAAAGCTTGATGTCTACTACGCAACTTGTTCTTGTAGACTTGTGTTAGGCCTCCAAGCGCAGAGTTTTGTAGGACAGTAGCAATTTTCCCTCAAGTAGATGACCTAAGGTTTATCAATCTGTGGGAAGCGTAGGATGAAGATGGTCTCTCTCAAACAACCCGGCAACCAAATAATAAAAAGTCTCTTGTGGCCCCAACACACCAAATACAATGGTAATTTGTATAGGTGCACTAGTTTGGCGAGGTGATACAAGTGTAATATTGATGGTAGAAGTATATTTTTATAATATGAATAAATAAAAATAACAAGGTAGCAAATAGTAAACGGGCACAAAAACTGTATTGCAATGCTTGAAAATGAGGCCTAGGGTCCGTACTTTTGCTACTGCAATCTCTCAACAATGCTAATATAATTGGATCATATAACCACCCCTCAAAGTGCGATGAAGAATCACTCCAAAGTTCCTATCTATCGGAGAACATACGAAGAAATCGTTTGTACGGTACGAAACCACCTCGAAACTATTCTTTCCGATCGATCTATCCAAGAGTTCGTACTAAAATAATACCAAATAATTTCAGATTCATAGTACTCAATACAACACAAAGAACTTCAAAGAGTGCCCCAAGATTTCTACCGGAGAAACAAAAGACGAGAACGTGCATCAACTCCTATGCATAGATGTAACATCCCAATTTTCAATTTAGATGTTAATCATTAGGTCATCATATGCATCCATGATTTCTTTGCATTTTAATTTGATTTATTTGGACATTTTGATCCAAGAGCCCATAAGAAACTCATGGACCATTTGAGAGAGTTGGAGGTTTTCATAAAATTCCATTTTTGAATTTTCAAAATTTGGTAATTTGGGTCAAGGTGATTTTATTTAAAGTTATTCTTCCAATTATTTCAAAATAAATAAAATAACGAGAGAAGATAATATGACTTCTTCAAAACAGCTAGGAAATGATGGAAATTTAATTTTGAATAAAAATATATTCTAATTGAATTTTATTTGAGATTTTATTCGGTTAAATTAGGGAAAAATTGCATTTTAGCGTGAAAAATGTTCACGTTGTCCTAAATATTAGGAATGGACTATGAAAATTATTTATGTACTTTTAGGATTTTTTTTTGGATTTTCTCTGCGGTGAATTTATTTTTAAAAAATTCCCGGACTGAACTGGGCCGAAGGCCCAGCCGGCCCGCTCGCCCCGCCGCCTTCCTCGCCGTGCTCGAGCTGGGCTCCAGCGGAGTCCGAGCCGCCGCCGCCTCGCCATCGCCCCTTGCCCAAGTCGTCCACCCCGCGCGCCCCCTTTATATAGCCGCCCACCCCGCTGCCATCTCCTCCCCAATACCCGCCGCCCCAAGTCGCCGCAGCCACCGCAAGTCGCTGCCGCACCGCCTCCCCACGACGCCGCGCCGCCGCCTCGCGTCGCCGTCGCGCCGCTAGCTGCCGGCCCACCGCCGCTGCCGCGCCACCCCGCTCGCCGGAGTTGCCGCTGCCGGTTTTTTGGCGAACCGGTATAAACCGCTAACCCACCCAGTTTTTTTATTTAGTTCAATTTTCTTTTTTTTGATCGGTTTATTATTTAGGTCAAGTTATTTAGTGAGTGTTCGCTCGTTTGGTTCTGTTAACGAACGAATTCATTCGTTAGTCTTTGTTAGCGGACGTTCGTCCGATAGATTTTTCCTTTTAGTTTAATTTTTGGCTAGGGACCTAATCATAATTATTTTTATCACAAATTAGTCCCTAATCTTAAACCCTCACTGTTTTTTGCTCGTTTATCCAAATCTAGTGAAACCAACGCCAAAATCTTCGTCTTGTTCCCCTCTGTCTAGATAAAGAACTTCAACATGATTTTGAAAATTAAAAATTTGGTTTCAAGTAGATTTGAGTTTGAACTTCTTTTGATCATAGTTTGAGTTGCGTATCTCCGATTCGGTTGATCTTTTTGCAAATCAAAGCTCATTACTTGAACTTTCTGTTTAGATCTTTTCTTTTGGTTTTACCTTTGCATCTTATGATTGAGTGCTTATGTATGTTATTGTCTGTTCACGATAGAGTTTCCGTAGTGTGAGGCTTGCTATTACGAATCTCTAGGGTTTTTCGATCGTCAGCAAGGCAAGTAACACTTTGATCATACCCCTTTATTACCCAGTTTCTATGCATTAGTTTCAACCCTCAAACATTGCATGAGTAGGTTTTGATAACATGTGGGTATTGGGAAGTAGTTGATGAGGTAGGAACCTATTGTCTTATATCAAACCCCGGGTATTAAACGTTATGCTTATACTGCTTTGCTATGCTCGTAGACTTGGATTGGTATGTGAGATTCATGCAAGATGTGAGAGTTAATATTTAACTAGTAGACTTGGATTGGTATGTGAGATTCATGCAAGATGTGAGAGTTAATATTTAACTAAGGGAAACTTAAGGCATCTACTTTAATACACATCTGGGTGGATTGGTTGCGGGCACCTGGAGCAATCCAGTGTTGTCCTAGGATATCCTGGAGTACCCGTGTGATCATCCTATGGAATGCCACCCAGGCTCAAAGGGATCATAATATTATTCATGCTCAGAAACTTCTATGTGCAGCCACAAGCCATTATGGGCTTTGGCATAGTTGAGTAAGTTGTGTGACCTCTTTCAGTGGTAGGCTAGCAGATATAGGGGAAAGTAGGTGGTACTGTTTACCCAGAGTAAAGAGTTAATGCTTCAGAAAGACTATGTCTCAATCATCCGATCATGGATGTGGTCGAGTCTTGTGGGGAAAAGTGCGCAAACCTCTGCAGAGTGTATAAACTAATCATGGTTAGTCATGTCCCTGGTTATGGACATCTTGAGTACCTGGTATGTGAATTATCGATTGATCTCATCACTTTAGTTAATGAATTTGTTGGGTTATTACTTACTATTTCGGGATTGAGTTGGAGGAAGCTTCTCAATAATGACATAAACTTTGTAGATAAATAAAATATATTCCTTTGTTGTAGGAAAAAATTAGCTTTATGCAAATGATAACCGTAGAGCCTCGACCAGCCAAATATGCATGAAGTGATAGCTGTTATTTGTTCATTGCTCTATAGTGTTACCTTGCCAGCATATTCCATGTGCTGACCTACATGGCTACAACATATCATGTTGTAGAATTTTAAGTAAGGTGCGATAGTTCGTTGTCATGCACTCAGTTTTGCCATGGAGTTGGATGGACTCATTTATCTTCGAAGCTTCCGCGGTTATCTTATTTAGATGGCCTTCAGCCATATTATTGTAGTAAGTACTCTTTATGAAACACTCTATGTAATAAGTGTGTGATTGAACTCTGTTACAAATCCTCGAGTACTGTGTGTGTTGCTACCTCTTGAGCATGCGTTGGTTTTCCTTTGAAGATGAAAGGGTGATGCATCAAAGTAGCATAAGTATTTCCCTGAGTTTTGAGAACCAAGGTATCAATCCAGTAGGAGACAACACACAAGTCAACTAGTACTAGCACAAACAATCAAGAACCTTACAACCAACACGATAAAGGGGTTGTCAATCCCTTCACGGTCACTCGCAAAAGTGAGATCTAATAGAGATACTAAAGTAAATATTTTTGGTATTTTTGTTGTATAGATTGGAAAGTAAAGATTGCAAAATCGTAAACGAGATGTGATGTAAATAAAAGAGATGCAATATAATAGGAAAGAGACCCGGGGGCCATAGGTTTCACTAGTGGCTTCTCTCAAGATAGCATGTATTACGGTGGGTGAACAAATTACTGCCGAGCAATTGATAGAAAACACTACTGGAATTAGCTAATTTGCCGTCTGCCAAGTCTTTCCCGTCCGCTAGCTGACGGCAAAGGTGGTCTTTCCCGTCCGCTTGCAGAAAACAGACGACAATGAACTGGCTGATGGCAAAGAATGGTCTTTGCCATCTGCCTACTCTTTGCCGTCAGCTAGCGGACGGCAAAGAATCTTTGTCGTCAGCTAGCAGATGGCAAAGAGGGTGGTGGTCCCCACTAACGAGCTGATTAATCCAAACTTAACACCCGCCTCTTTGCCGTCAGCTAGCGGATGGCAAAGAGGAAAAAAACCTGACGACAAAGGTTTGGCGGACGGCAAAGACCTAACCTACCTAACGGCGAGACCCACCCCGCCCTGGATCCGTCTCTCTTTCTCTTCTCTCTCCTCCCCGAGCCACTACGCCGCCACCCCCTCCGCCCGCCGCCGCCCCCACCCCCTGCCGCCGCCCCCGCCACCCGCCGCTGCCCCCACCCCATGCCGCCACCCCCGCCACCAGCCGCCACCCCCACCACCCGCCGCCACCACCCGCCGCCACCCCCACTAGCCGCCCGCCGCCGCCTCCACCTCCTGCCACCGCCCCTGCCACCCGCCATCGCCCCCACCCCGTGCCGCCGCCACCGCCACCCGCCGCCACCCCACCAGCCGCCCCCACCACCTGTCGCCGCCCCCACCATCCACCAGCCGCCCCCGCCACCCCCACCACCCGCCGCCCCCACCTCGTGCCGTCGCCCCACCACCCCACGGCCCCGCCGCCCCACCACCCCGGCGTCGCCGCCGCCCCCGCCACCCGCCATCGTGGTTCGGTGAGTTATTTTTTTCTTTCTTTTTTTGCTGTTTAATTGTTAGTGTTAAGTTTAGTGCTAGATATATATGTGTTAGTGTTAGATTTAGTGCATGGGTTTTAGATAATTAGTCATATAATTAAAAGAAGTAGAAAAAGATGAAAAAAGAAGAAGAAGAAAAGAAGAATATGTAGAAGGGGAAGAAGAAGAAGAGGGGAGAAGAAGAAGAAGAAATTGTAGGAGAAGAGGAGGGGAGAAGAAGAAGAAGAAAGTGTAGGTGTAGGAGAAGAGGAGGAGGGGAGAAGAAGAAGAAGAAAGTGTAGGTGTAGGAGAAGAAGAGGAGGGAAGAAGAAGAAGAAGGTGCTCTTTGGCCTTCCATAGGCCGGCGGGGTCATATATTTGTGAATTATGAGTTAGGTCGTATATTTTTCGATTTTGTTATGCAAAACATCATACATATTTGTGTTTATCGGGTGGATTCAAATGTGCAATTGTTTCATCGCTGCGAGGGTGTGGTGTTTGACGACCTCCCATTGCGTTCGACGAGCTCCGCCCCTGCGTTCGTTGGTGAGCACAAATGACATCTCCTCCTCCACCTTAATTTGTTGTGTTACGGTCTTCGTGCCAATGAAACTTGCTAGCTATATGTGTCAATCATCAGTATATGTAACCACTATGCGTCTCCCGTTTGAAAGGGTTACATCTATAAATATGCATGCGTTTGCATATTTATAACCGTGATTCTTTCGAATTGTCCAACGCTATCCATGGACAGCCCGAGTATGTGTAGATTGGGTTCGTTTTCCCATATGCTTTGCTCCAGATCCGATGCATAAATTTCTTCAGTGTCTCCCCTGTTGTTCTCCGGGTACACATCCTCTCTGTTTATTGCAGAGACGTGTATCAGGAGAATAACGGGGAGGTGCTGCCGAAATTTTGCATCGGATCCGGAGCATAGAATGGTAAAAGGAACCCAATCTACACATACTCTGGTGGGATTAGGACCTATCATTACCTATTAGAGTGTAGGTTGCATGGACGTAATAAAATTGACAAACTGGATCAACTAATGAATATATACATGGCTCAACAGGCGACCCAAGTATTCTATCTACCGTGGCGGCGGGGCGCCGGGGCGCCGGGGTGGTGGGGCGACGAGGCGTCGGCGCGTGGGGGGCGGCGGGGTGGTGGGGCGATGAGGCGTCGGTGCGTGGGGGGCGGCGGGGTGGTGGGTCGACGGGGCAAGCAACAGCGGGTGGCGGGGGCGGCGACGGGTAGTGGGGGTGGCGGCGGGCGGTGGGGGCAGCGGGGGCGGCGGCGGGCGGCGGGGAGGAGAGAGGGAGAGAAACAGAGAGAAGGGGCAGGGTGGGGCTCGGCCGTTAGTTAGGAAGAATCTTTGCCGTCCGCCCACCCTTTGTCGTCCGCTTTGTTTCCTCTTTGCCGTCTGCTAGCAGACGGCAAAGAGAGGGACCGTTAAGTTTTCCTCAATTAACTCGTTTAGTGGGGCCAGCTCTCTCTTTGCCGTCAGCCAGCCAACGACAAAGAACAGGCTGATGGCAAAGACCTTCTTTGTCGTCTACTAGTTCTTTGCCATCCATTTTCCTTAAGCTAACGGAAAAGACCTTCTTTGCCCTCCGCCAGCGGACGACAAAGAACTGGTAGACGGCAAATAAGCTAATTCCAGTAGTGAAGATATCTAAGGCAATGATCATGAATATAGGCATCACGTCTGTGTCAAGTGGACCGAAATGATTCTGCATCTATTACTATTACTCCACACATCGACCGCTATCCAGCATGCGTCTAGAGTATTAAGTTCATAAGAACGGAGTAACGCATTAAGCAAGATGACATGATGTAGAGGGATAAACTCAAGCAATATGATACAAACCACATATTTTTATCCTCGATGGCAACAATACAATATGTGCCTTTCTGCCCCTACTATCACTGGGAAAGGACACCGCAAGATTGAACCCAAAGCTAAGCATGTCTCCCATTGCAAGAAAGATCAATCTAGTAGGCCAAACTAAACCAATAATTCGAAGAGACTTGCAAAGATATCAAATCATGCATATAAGAATTCAGAGAAGAACCAAATAATATTCATAGATAATCTTGTTCATAAATCCACAATTCATAGGATCTCGACAAACACACCACAAAAGAGTATTACATCGAATAGATCTCCAAGAACATCGAGGAGAACTTTGTATTGAGAATCAAAGAGAGAGAAGAAGCCATCTAGCTAATAACTAAGGACTCGAAGGTCTACGGTAAACTACTCACACTTCATCGGAGAGGGAATGGTGTTGATATAGAAGCCATCTATGATCGATTCCCCCTCCGACAGATCGCTGGAAAAGGCCCCAAGATGGGATTTCACGGGTACAGAAGGTTGCGGCGGTGGAAAAGTGGTTTCGTGGCTCTCCCTGATGTTTCTAGGGTATAAGAGTATATATAGGCGAAAGAAGTACGTCGGTGGAGCTACGAAGGGCCCACGAGGGTGGGGGCGCGCCTACCCCCTGGGCGCGCCCTCCTGCCTCGTGGCTTCCTTGTGGAGTTCCAAACTTTGACTCCAGGTCTTCTTGATTGCTTTCGGTCCAAGAAAGATCATCGCGAAGGTTTCATTCTGTTTGGACTCCATTTGGTATTCCTTTTCTGCAAAACTCTAAAATAGGCAAAAAAAAACAGAAACTGGCACTGGGCGTCCAGTTAATAGGTTAGTCCCAAAAATAATATAAAAGAGCATATTAAAGCCTATTAAACATCCAAAACAGATAATATAATAGCATGGAACAATAAAAAATTATAGATGCATTGGAGACGTATCAAGCACCCCCAAGCTTAATTCCTGCTCGTCCTCGAGTAGGTAAATGATAAAAATAGAATTTTTGATGTGGAATGCTACCTAACATAATTATCAATGTAATTTTCTCTATTCTGGCATGAATATTCAGATCCGAAAGATTCAAGACAAAAGTTTAATATTGACATATAAACAATAATACTTCAAGCATATTAACAAAGCAATCATGTCTTCTTAAAATAACATGGCCAAAGAAAGCTATCCCTACAGAATTAGGTTTTTGGCTCCTATTCTGATCGTTTGGGGGTACATGTGTATATATAGCAGGAAGAAGTACGCCGGAGGAGCAACGAGGGGCCCACGAGGCAGGGGCGCGCCCTAGGGGGGGCGCCCCCCACCCTCGTGACCGCCTCTTTTGTTACTTGGAGCAGGGTCCAAGTCTCCTGGATCACGTTCGGTGAGAAAATCACGTTACCAAAGATTTCATTCCGTTTGGACTCCGTTTGATATTCTGTTTATCCGAAACACTGAAATAGGAAAAAAAACAACAATTCTGGGCTGGGCCTCCGGTTAATAGGTTAGTCCCAAAAATAATATAAACGTGGAAAATAAAGCCCAATATAATCCAAAACAGTAGATAATATAGCATGGAGCAATCAAAAATTATAGATACGTTGGAGACGTATCAGGCATCCCCAAGCTTAATTCATGCTCGTCCTCAAGTAGGTAAATGATAAAAAGAGAATTTTTGATGCGGAGTGCTACTTGGCATAATTTCAATGCAATTCTTCTTAATTGTGGTATGAATATTCAGATTAGAAAGATTCAAGACAAAGGTTTATATTGACATAAAAATAATAATACTTCAAGCATACTAACAAAGTAATTATGTCTTCTCAAAATAACATGGCCAAAGAAAGTTATCCCTACAAAATCATATAGTCTGGCTATGCTCCATCTTCACCACACAAAGTATTTAAATCATGCACAACCCCGATGACAAGCCAAGCAATTGTTTCATACTCTAACTTTTTCAAAACTTTTTCAATCTTCACGCAATACATGAGCGTGAGCCATGGATATAGCACTATAGGTGGAATAGAGGGGTGGTTGTGGAGAAGACAAAATGGAGAAGATAGTCTCACATCAACTAGGCTTATCAACAGGCTATGGAGATGTCCATCAATAGATATCAATGTGAGTGAGTAGGGATTGCCATGCAACGGATGCACTAGAGCTATAAGTGTATGAAAGCTCAAAAAGAAACTAAGTGGGTGTGCATCCAAGTTGCTTGCTCATGAAGACCTAGGCCATTTTGAGGAAGCCCATCATTGGAATATACAAGCCAAGTTCTATAATGAAAAATTCCCACTAGTATATGAAAGTGACAAAATAAGAGACTCTCTATCATGAATATCATGGTGCTACTTTGAAGCACAAGTGTGGAAAAGGGATAGTAGCATTGTCCCTTCTCTCTTTTTCTCTTTTTTTGGGCCCTCTTTTTTTCTTTGGCCTCTTTTTTTATATCTTTTTCGTCCGGAGTCTCATCCCGACTTGTGGGGGAATCATAGTCTCCATCATCCTTTCCTCACTGGGACAATGCTCTAATAATGATGATCATCACACTTTTATTTACTTACAACTCAAGAATTACAACTCGGTACTTAGAAGAAAATATGACTCTATGTGAATGCCTCCAGCGGTATACCAGGATGTGCAATGAATCAAGAGTAACATGTATGAAAGAATTATGTATGATGGCTTTGACACAAATACGATGTCAACTACATGATCATGCAAGGCAATATGATAATGATGGAGCGTGTCATAATAAACAGAATGGTGGAAAGTTGCATGGCAATATATCTCGGAATGGCTATGGAAATGCCATAATAGGTAGGTATGGTGACTATTTTGAGGAAGGTAAATGGTGGGTTTATGGTACCGGCGAAAGTTGTGCGGTACTAGAGAGGCTAGCAATGGTGGAAGGGTGAGAGTGTGTATAATCCATGGACTCAACATTAGTCATAAAGAACTCACATACTTATTGCAAAAATTTATTAGTTATAGAAACAAAGTACTACGTGCATTCTCCTAGGGGGATAGACTAGTAGGAAAAGACCATCGCTCGTCCCCGACCGCCACTCATAAGGAAGACAATCAATAAATAGATCATGCTCCAACTTCATCACATAACGGTTCACCATACGTGCATGCTACGGGAATCACAAACTTTAACACAAGTATCTCACAAATTCACAACTACTCTACTAGCATGAATCTGATATCACCATCTTCATATCTCAAAACAATCATAAAGAATCAAACTTCACATAGTATTCAACGCACTTTATATGAAAGTTTTTATTATACCCATCTTGGATGCCCATCATATTAAGACTAGTTTTATAGACAAAGAAAATTACCATGCTGTTCTAAAAGACTCTAAAAACAATATAAGTGAAGCATGAGAGATCAATAATTTCTATAAAATAAAACCACCACCGTGCTCTAAAAAGATATAAGTGAAGCACTAGAGCAAAATTATCTAGCTCAAAAGATATAAGTGAGGAACATAGAGTATTCTAATAAATACCGATTCATGTGTGTCTCTCCCAAAAGGTGTGTAAAGCAAGGACGATTGTGGTAAACTAAAAAGGAAAGACTCAAATCATACAAGACGCTCCAAGCAAAACACATATCATGTGGTGAATAAAAATATAGCCTCAAGTAAAGTTACCGATAGATGAAGACGAAAGAGGGGATGCCTTCCGGGGCATCCCCAAGCTTAGGATCTTGCCACTCCTTATTCCAAAATCCATCAAATATTTGCCAAAAAACTTGAAAACTTTACAACACAAAACTTCAACAGAAAATCTCATGAGCTCCGTTAGTATAAGAAATTAACCACAACTTTAAGGTACCGTAATGAACTCATTCTTTATTTATATTGGTGTTAAACCTACTGTATTCCAACTTCTCTATGGTTCATACCCCCCGATACTACTCATAGATTCATCAAAATAAGCAAACAACACACGAAAAATAGAATCTGTCAAAAACAGAACAGTCTAAGCAATCTGTAACTTCCGAATTCTTCTGTAACTCCAAAAATTCTGAAAAATTAGGACAACCTGAGAAATATGTATATTGATCTACTGCAAGTGGAGTAGGTATTTTATCGATCTCTGGTAAAAAACAAAAATTAATTTCATGAGCGTAAAAGTTTCTACTTTTTACAGCAAGATCAAACAACTATCACCAAAGAAGATCCTAAAGGCTTTACTTGGCACAAACACTAATTAAAACATAAAAAACACAATCATAACAGAAGCTAGATGAATTATTTACTACTAAATAGGAGCAAAAAGCAAAGAACAAAAATAAAATTGGGTTGCCTCCCAACAAGCGCTATCGTTTAACGCCCCTAGCTAGGCATAAAAACAAGAATAGATCTAGGTATTGCCATTTTTGGTATGCAATCCATAAGTGGCTCTCATAATAGATTCATAAGGCAATTTAATTTTCTTCCTAGGAAAGTGTTCCATGCCTTTTGAGGGAGTCCTGGATTAGGGGGTCTCCGGACAGCTGGCTATATCCTTTGGCCGGACTGTTGGACTATGAAGATACAAGATTGAAGACTTCGTCCCGTGTCCGGATGGGACTCTACTTGGCATGGAAGGCAAGCTAGGCAATACGGATATGTATATCTCCTCCTTTGTAACTGACCTTGTGTAACCCTAGCCCCCTCCGGTGTCTATATAAACCGGAGGGTTTTAGTCCGTAGGACAACATACAATCATACCATAGGCTAGCTTCTAGGGTTTAGCCTCTCCGATCTCGTGGTAGATCAACTCTTGTACTACTCGTATTATCAAGAATAATCAAGCAGGACGTAGGGTTTTACCTCCATCAAGAGGGCCTGAACCTGGGTAAAACATCGTGTCCCCTGCCTCCTGTTACCATCCGCCTTAGACGCACAGTTCGGGACCCCCTACCGAGATCCGCCGGTTTTGACACCGACATTGGAGCTTTCATTGATATTTCCTCTGTGTCGTCGCCGTTAGGCTTGATGGCTCCTTCGATCATCGATAGCGATGCAGTCCAGGGTGAGACTTTTCTCCCCGGATAGATCTTTGTGTTCGGCGGCTTCGCACTGCGGGCCAACTCGCTTGGCCATCTGGAGCAGATCGAGAGTAACACCCCTGACCACCAGGTCAGGTTTGGAAGCTTAAACTACACGGCCGATATCCGCGGAGACTTGATCTTCGACGGATTCGAGCCCCTGCTTAGTGCGCCACACGGTCACGATGAGCAGGATTTAGCTCTGCCATCGGACAGTGTCCAGGAGATCGCGCCGAAAACCGCTCCGACCCTCAATTCGGAGCCAGTTGCACCATCCATGGACGGGTGGATAGACCCCGCCACGGAGGCCACACTCTCATTGGCGATAGTGCCGAGTATCGACCTTACCCTTCACGGGAGCCGTGACGCCGAACTACCGGATTCCTCCCCGGCCACGGACTCCGAACCGCCTGCGCCCGTGCCTATCGAATCCGATTGGGCGCCGATCATGGAGTTTACCTCCGCGGATATCTTTCAGCACTCGCCCTTCGGCGACATACTGAACTCATTAAGGTCTCTCTCCTTGTCGGGAGAGTCCTGGCCGAACTATGTCCGGCAGGATTGGGATGCGGATGACGAAGAAATTCACCACCCACCCACCACCCACTTAGTAGCCACTGTCGACGACTTAACGGACATGCTCGACTTCAACTCCGAAGACATCGATGGTATGGACGACGATGCGGGAGGCGAAGAGGAACCATTGCCCACAGCGCACTGGACAGCCACCTCATCATATGATATAAACATGGTGGACACACCCAAAGAAGGCAATGGCGATGAGACAGCGGAGGATGATTCCTCCAAGAAGTAACCCAAGCGCTGACGTCAGTGGCGCTGCTCTAAGTCTCACCAAAGCAAAAGCGGTGACACCGACACATGAGATAATACCACTCCGGACAGTGCCGAAGACAACAACAATCCCCTCCAGCAAGATTTAGGGCAGGAGGATAGAGAAGCTAGCCCTCCCGAGAGAGTGGCATATGGAGAGCCGGAGGATGCTAATTACATGCCTCCCTCCGAAGACGAGGCAAGCCTCGACGATGACGAATTCGTCGTGCCTGAGGATCTCGTCGAACAAGAGCGCTTCAAGCGCCGGCTTATAGCCACGGCAAATAGCCTTAAGAAAAAGCAACAACAGCTTCAAGCCGATCAAGATTTGCTAGCTGACAGATGGACTGAAGTCCTTGCGGCCGAGGAATATAAACTCGAACGCCCCTCAAAGAGTTACCCAAAGCGTAGGTTGCTACCCCGACTGGAGGAGGAAGCACTCAAACCTACATCTCCAACATATGATGCGGCTGACCGGCCACCTCGTGGCCGCGACAGAGTGGCATTTCAGCCAAAAACTCAGCCCGCACCATGATGCCACTCAAATAAAAATGACAAGGCACGGGGAAACATGCTAGACCTACGAGATGTATTGGAGGACAAAGCAAACCATGCAAGATCGATCTATGGATCACGAGGGCGTGCCACTATGCGAGACGATAACCGTCACGCCGGATACAGTAAAAGTAAATCCGGCCGGGCCGAACACAGCGGGCAAGACTCATTTGAGCTGCGTCGTGATATAGCCCAGTACAGAGGCGCCGCACACCCCCTATACTTCACAGACGAAGTAATGGGTCACCAAATCCCAGAGGGTTTCAAACCCGTAAATATCGAATCATACAATGGCACAACAAATCCTGCGGTATGGATCGAGGATTTCCTCCTGCACATCCACATGGCCCGCGGTGATGATCTACACGCCATCAAATACCTCCCACTCAAGCTCAAAGGACCAGCTCGGCATTGGCTCAACAGCTTGCCAGCAGAGTCCATTGGCTGTTGGGAAGATCTGGAAGACGCATTCCTCGACAACTTCCAGGGCACTTATGTGCGACCGCCAGATGCCGATGAGTTGAGCCACATAATTCAGCAGCCAGAGGAATCGGCCAGGCAATTCTGGACACGGTTCCTAACAAAGAAAAATCAAATTGTCAACTGTCCGGATGCAGAGGCCCTAGCAGCTTTTAAGCACAACATCCGTGATGAGTGGCTCGCCCAGCACCTTGGCCAGGAAAAGCCGAAATCTATGGCAGCCCTTACGACACTCATGATCCGCTTTTGTGCGGGAGAAGACAGCTGGCTGGCTCGCAGCAATAATGTAACGCCCTCGATGCGGCTATATCTCCACGTGTCGAAGCACGACTTAGAGGCATAACCGCATTGAAAGTAATGTCGCAAGTGAGATAATCTTCACACAACCCATGTAATACATAAGGGAAAGAGATACATAGTTGGCTTGCAATCGCCACTTCACCCAATACATGAATTAAATCATTATATTCATCCAAATACACTCAAGGTCCGACTACGGAACCAAAATAAAAGAAGACTACCCCAAGTGCTACACAGATCCCCGATCGACCCCAACTGGGCTCCACTACTGATCAACTAGAACGAAACAACACAAAGGACAAGATCTTCATCGAGCTCCTCCTTGAGCCTGGTTGCGTCATCTGCACGGTATCTTCGGCACCTACAAACTGGTTTTGGAAGTATCTGTGAGTCACGGGGACTCAGCAATCTCACACCCTCGCGATCAAGAATATTTAAGCTTATGGGTAAGGTAAAGATATGAGGTGGAGCTGCAGCAAGCGACTAGCATATATGGTGGCTAACATACGCCAAAGAGAGCGAGAAGAGAAGGCAAAGCACGTTCAAGAAACTATGATCAAGAAGTGATCCTAGAACAACCTACGTCAAGCATAACTCCAACACCGTGTTCACTTCCCGGACTCCGCCAGAAAGAGACCATCACGGTTACACACGCGGTTGGTGCATTTTAATTAAGATCAACTTCAGGTTTTCTACAACCGGACATTAACAAATTCCCATCTGCCCATAACCGCGGGCAAGGCTTTCGAAAGTTAAATTCCCTGCAGGGGTGTCCCAACTTAGCCCATCACAAGCTCTCACGATCAACGAAGGATATTCCTTCTAGCGGGAAGACCCGATCAGACTCGGAATTCCGGTTACAAGACATCTCGACAATGGTAAAACAAGTCCAGCAACACCGCCCGAATGTGCCGACAAATCCTGATAGGAGCTGCACCTATCTCGTTCTCAGGGCACACTCAGATGAGACTAGCTACGAGTAAAACCAACCCTCAAGTTTCCCCGAGGTGGCCCCGCAGGCAGCTTAGTTCGGACCAACACTCAGAGGAGCACTGGCCCGGGGGGGGGGGGGTTAAAATAATGATGACCCTTGAGTCCGCGAAACCCAAGGGAAAAAGAGGCTAGGTGGGGAATGGTAAAACCAATGTTGGGCATTGCTGGAGGAGTTTTATTCAAGGCGAACTGTCAAGGGGTTCCCATTATAACCCAACCGCGTAAGGAACGCAAAATCCGGGAACATAACACCAATATGACGGAAACTAGGGCGGCAAGAGTGGAACAAAACACCAGACATAAGGCCGAGCCTTCCACCCTTTACCAAGTATATAGATGCATTAATTAAATAAGAGGTATTGTGATATCCCAACAAATAACCATGTTCCAAACATGGAACAAGCTCCAATTTCACCTGCAACTAACAACGCTATAAGAGGGGCTGAGCAAAGCGGTAACATAGCTAAACAATGGTTGCTAGGACAATGTGGGTTAGAGGCTTGGCTTAACAATACGGGAGGCATGATAAAGCAAGTGGTAGGTATCGCAACATAGGCATAGCAAAAGAGCGAGCAACTAGCAAGCAAAGATAGAAGTGATTTCGAGGGTATGGTCATCTTGCCTGAGATCCCGCAAGGAAGAAGAACAAGTCCATGAGGAAGACAAACGGACGTAGTCAAACGGGTCCTCACAAACGTGACGTTATTGGAACCAACCCGAAGAAGCAACACCGGAAAGAAGCACACAACATAGTAAACAACCAACGCACGAACACGGTATGATATGCGGGATGCGGGATGTGATGCATATGCATGATTTGGACATGAATGATTGAACCTGGTCTCAGCTTAGAAAACCAAGAGTGCCACTGGAAAGGTGAGGTGATTTCGGTCGAAATCGATATAAAGATCACCGAAACCGGATGCACGGTTTGGAAATGGCAAGCAAAACAAATATGGCACCGGTCTGCGATAAGCAGCAAGTAGCCATCTAAATGCAACAAGATAAATATGCTACATCACTCAAACATGGCAAAAAATACATGGAAGGGATCCACTCAAGATGCTTGACAAAATATGAACACTGAGCTACAGCTAATTCACTCCATAACAGGTTCAAAAAAGCATGGCAAAAGAGCAAATGATAACAGGTTTCAGACTTAGTGAAATTAACACAAGTCTGGAATTTATCATCAGGAGGCACACTTTAGAGCATGAAAACTACATGCTACAGGAACTTAACATGGCAAGGAAAGGCATGGTATGAAGCTACTCAAAGCACTTAACAAAAGTCCCTTAGTGACCTTGAGCCAAAAGGGATCAGAAAGTACAATTGCAAGCATGTCAACATGGCAAAAACATAAACAGATTCAGACTTAGTGAAAAACTGGAGCATGCAAATCAGTTAACGAGTAGGCATGTTTACGAGCTCGATGCACTCACTACAGAGCATGACATACCAAACTAAGCATACACCCATCAAGAAAACATAGCATAGAAGCTATACATGGCAAGAACAACATCATAGCATGCACGGATCAATAACAACAACCTCGGCAAAATCGCTAATCATGTCAACCATCTGCCAGGAACATTTTATAGCAAAAGTAGAGCTCGATTGACCCAAGCTAGGGTGCTCCATAATTGCAAACAAAGATATGGATGTATAGAGAACAACAATGTTAACAAAACATCCTTACTTATCATCCCTAAAATAGGCACGGATCACTAGGAAACAACATGAACATATGGCATAACGACAAAATCAGGACAAGGACTTAGTGAAATTCTAAGTCCCTGAAATCAGCATTACCGATTACGCTACTTTGCAAGCTTGTGCTAGTCACCACAAAGATCACAAAAATACATGGCATGCACCCCTGTAAAGATGGCATGGCATATTACAAAACACATGTAGAGCTCAGGATCATATCATGCACACATTAATCATGGCAAAAATGACAAAATGCCATTTGCCGAAACAGATCGGACAAATTAAAAAAAAGCCCTCTTCCAACAGCATTTCGGGCATCAAGATGAGCTCAAATGAAAATGTTGCAATGAGATGAAATGATGTACTTGTCGAGGCGAACATTTTGATATGCTACACGCACGAATCGGAGCTACGGATGCAAAGTTATAGCATGATGAAAATGGGCACATGAATCTGGAAACTTCGGGGACTTAGTGAAATTCTACCTCCGCGAAAGTCAACGCGGGACAGAGGGATCCGGGACGGAGCGAACCGGGACGCGGCCGCACGTTTGGATCGAGGGAGTGGTGGATCTCATCCCACTCCCCCGGATCTGGCCGGAGCGGATTCCGGCGACGAACGACGGCGGAGGGCGGCGCGGATGGCGGTGGCGGTGTAGTCGATGGTCGCCGGCGCGGGGCGACGCCGGCAGAGGCAGGGCGGCGGCTTGACGGAGGCTCGGGCACTCAGGGAGCCGGATCGGGAGGAGGTCAACGGGCGGCGTGGTGCCGGAGCAACAGCGGCGAGGGAGCTCGGCGAGACGCCGGAGGGCTGCACCGCCGGCGAGGGGAGGCGGACCGGCGCCGGCGAGTGCGGACGTCGGCAGAGGATGCCGGAGGAGAGGTGGCGCGACGCGTGCGCCTCGGGCGGCCGTGCGGGAGGAGCAGCGCTGACCGCGGGGTAGCTCGGGCCGGGCGGGCCGGCCTCGGGCCCGCAGGGCCGTGACGGCGCGGGGAGAGAGAGGAGGCGGGGCGCGGTGACGTGGCGCAGCGGGATTGGAGGAGGGAGGTGGCTGTGACGACGTGGCAGCTCGCCATTGGGCGGAGTGAGGTGGCGGCGGCGAGCGGACATGTCTGGGCGGCGAGGTTTTGTCCGGCTGCGATGAGGGAGTTGGATCTAGGGTTTGTACCGCGAATATTTCGGAGGGGATCATATATATATAGGTAGAGGGAGCTAGGAGAGTCCAAATGAGGTGTGGTTTTCGGCCACGCGATCATGATCGAACGACTGAGATGATGGAGGAGGCTTAAGTGGGTTTGGGCCACTTTGGAAAGGTGTTGGGCTGCAACACACACGAGGCCTTTTCGGTCCCTCGGTTAACTGTTGGATTATCAAACGAAGTCCAAATGGCACGAAACTTGACAAGCGGTCTACCGGTAGTAAACCAAGGCCACACGACAAGTCTCAGTCCAATCCGAAAATGTTTAACGCTCGCACACGAAAAGAGGTAGAAAGGGACACCGAATGACATAGGAGCGCCGGATTGCAAAACGGACAACGGAGAAAATGCTCGGATGCATGAGACGAACATGTATGCAAATGAAATGCACATGATGACATGATATGCAATGCATGACACGCAAGCAATGACAAGGCAACAACAGCGAATAACTAGAGGACACCTGGCACATCGGTCTCGGGGTGTCACAAATAACATATCAAAGAACCATGGTACTTCGGATACCAAGGATGGCAATGGAAGGTCACGTCGCAACAAACACAAGCGCCGCATTAACAGCGACAATACCGAGGATACGGCAGTCAATGCCGGATTCAAAGAGTCTAAACCCGGTCAGCGGAAAAAGCCATTCAAAAGAAGCACTCCAGGCCCGTCCAGTTTGGACCGTATACTCGATCGCTCGTGTCAAATACACGGCACCCCGACAAGCCAGCCAACCACACCAACAGGGATTGCTGGGTGTTCAAGCAGGCTGGCAAGTTAAATGCCAAAAACAAAGATAAGGGGTCACATAGCGATGACGAGGAGGAGCCCCGACAGCCGAACACCGGAGGACAGAAGAGGTTCCCTCCACAAGTGCAGACGGTGAACATGATATACGCAACCCACATCCCCAAGAGGGAGCGGAAGCGTGCGCTAAGGGACGTATATGCATTGGAGCCAGTCGCCCCAAAGTTCAACCCATGGTCCTCTTGACCGATCACCTTCGATCGCAGGGACCACCCCACTAGTATCCGTCATGGCGGATTCGCCGCACTGGTCCTAGACCCAATCATTGACGGATTTCACCTCACTCGAGTCCTTATGGATGGCGGCAGCAGCCTGAACCTGCTTTACCAGGACACAGTGAGCAAAATGGGTATAGACCCCTCAAGGATCAAACCCACAAAAACGACCTTCAAAGGCGTCATACCAGGTGTAGAGGCCCATTGCACAGGCTCAGTCACACTGGAAGTGGTCTTCAGATCCCCGAATAACTTCCGAAGCGAGGAGTTAATCTTCGATATAGTCCCGTTCCGCAGTGGCTATCATGCACTGCTCGGACGAACCGCATTTGCGAGATTCAATGCGGTACCGCATTATGCATACCTTAAGATCAAGATGCCAGGACCTCGGGGGGTCATCATAGTTAATGGAAACACAGAGCGCTCTCTCCGCACGGACGAGCACACTGCAGCCCTCGCAGCAGAAGCGCAAAGCAGCCTCTTAAGGCAATCCACTAGTTCGGCGATTAAGGACCCGGACACCTTCAAGCGCGCCCGGAGTAATCGACAACAAGACCGCCTGGCACGTTCCGAGCTCGCATAGCAATGCGGCCCCCACCCCAGTCCCAGCCAAACGGTGAAATCCATGCCATGCGTATATAATTACACATTGAAAATACCATGGGCAGAGGTGGGGAGGGGGCATGACTACGACACGCCCCAAGACGCGGCTCAACCGCACTAGGGGCTTCCAGCTCTGTTATTTCTCTCTCTTCCAGGACCTTAATCTCTGGAAACCCTGCCCGGCAGTATGTTTGCCGAACACATGATGCTGCAACCAAGGAGGCAGAAAGCTACGTCGCACCACGGAACCCCCAGGTGGACTACGATAACGAGTGAAATACTTGCTTTAATACCATTCCTCAGCTTGCCCTTGGAGGGGACATGTCAAATAGTCCTACTTTTTGCTTATCGCACTACTTGTATCATTCTGCTTTAACGCACCTTTTTGAATAAACAATGCATAGCACTAGACTATTATTGCATTCTCTATTCTTCTTTATATATATATATATATATATATATATATATATATATATATATATATGTTCAGTCATGACATTCAGCACCCGTACACTTTGGTACGGCCAATACGCCAGGGGCTTAAGCATACCCCATAATACGGCATGAGAAGTCCGAACACTTTCTACAGTGCGGCACCTCGAACCTATAGCATTATATGCATCATCTCCGAATCATGTCTTGGGTCAATAGTTGGGTTTGCCCGGCTCCCATGTTTTGGTACCTTACGTTCCGCTATATCGGCTAAGGTAGCACTAGGAGAACTACTGCGATTGTGCCCCGGTTCAGCTGGGCTAAGCACCTCAGTAGAGAAAGCTAAAACTGACTGTCATGATAAGGCGAGAGACTGGTCGCTGTTCGAGAGGTTTCGAGTCCCTAAAGACTTATGCCGCTTAGAGCGAGGAGTCGGCTTTGTCCGGCTTACGGCGTGTATAGCGCCCCGAATTCGGCCTTCCAAATACTAGGGGCTTCGCCAAAATTTAAAATTATAGAATTCTATGGCTAAGTGAGAGTGATAAAGCATTATAGTCTAATTGCCTTGTTCGTTGTGCTGAGCACCTCCCTCGAAGGACCCAAAAATGGGAACAAGAGTGCTTAGGTTTATCCTGAACACCCCAGCACTCGTGGCATGGGGGCAGAAGCCGACGACTAGCCATCTCTTAGATTTGATAAACAGCCGAACAGAAGGTAATATTTTAAATTCAAACAAGCGTTGCATAGCGCATATGAACAAGTTTTCATAATACAGGATCACAGAAGAAAGTTCATCCAAGTATTACATCTTTCACACACTCATCCGCTACAAGACGGGCACCCTTCAGGACACCCTCATAATACATCTCGGGGTGGCGATGCTCCTTGACCCGCGGCGGCCCCTCCTTCACCAGCTTCTCAGTGTCCATCTTGGCCCAGTGCACTTTCGCACGGGCAAAAGCCCGGCGTACACCTTCGATGCAGATGGACCGCTTGATGACTTCTAGCCGTGGGCAGGCATCCACAAGCCTCCTCACCAGGCCGAAGTAGCTGTTGGGAAGGGCGTCGCCAGGCCACATCCGGACTATAAGGCTCCTCATGGCCTGTTCGGCCGCCTTGTGCAGCTCGACCAGTTGCTTCAGCTGGTCGCTCGTAGGCATCGGGTGTTCGGTCCCAGTATACTGAGACCAGAATAGCTTCTCCGTCGAGCTTCCCTCCTCGGCCTGGTAAAACTTTGAGGCATCCGACACGCTGCGGGGCAAATCTGCGAATGCTCCTGGAGAGCTCCGGACTCAGGTAAGTAACAAGTAATTTACTTTCATATGCTTGCTTTGCATATTGAATGCCTTACCCGCTGCTATCTTTCTCATTGCCTCAATCTCCTGGAGGGCCTTTTGGGCTTCAGCCTTGGCATTCTTTGCGCTCTCAAGGGCCGCGGCAAGCTCAGACTCTCGCGTCTTTGAGTCAAGATCCAACGCCTCGTGCTTCATCACGAGAGCTTGGAGCTCTTGCTGCACCTCGCCCACCCATGCCTCTTGCTTGTCCTGCTCGGTGCGCTCCTTGGCCGCATTGTTTTCGGCCTCGGACAGCGCTTGCTTCAGGGTCGCCACTTCGGTTGTGGCACCTGGCAAATTCATGATGATCCTGTCATTTTGCAATCGCATATTTTTTGTATATATATACCTATAGAGAAGGTATTACTTACCTTTGTTCTCCTCGAGCTGCTTCTTGGCAAGGCCAAGCTCTTTCTCGGACCCCTCGAGGTCCTTCTTCAGTGCAGCGACCTCCGTAGTCAGTGCGGCAGAGGTCAGCAGCGAAGCCTGCACACGCATATAAACATACTTATATTAGACTCCTACAGATATTATTTGATCCTCTATTCGGCTTTTCTTTATGGACACCAAACAGAGCATCAGGGGCTATTGTCTATGCGGTAATATTTTTCCTATATTTTAAATACTTACCTCAAAGCCTGTTAGAAGGCTGGCACAGGCTTCAGTCAGTCCGCTCTTAGCGGACTGAACCTTCTTGATCACCGCACTCATAATAGTGCGGTGCTCTTCGTCGATGGAAGCGCCGCGAAGCACTCCCAGCAGGTTGTCCGGTGCCTCTGGATGGACAGAGGTTACCGGCACGGGCGTCTTGCCCCTTTTGGAAGGGAGCTGCCTGCCCGAGTCCGGAACCACTGGAGGTTTCGGTACGGTGTTCGGCTAAGAGCCGAACTTGGAGCCCCCGGTAGCCTTGCTCCCTTTTCTCCTGGAGTCCAGAAGGTCGCCTTGAGGCGCCTCCGGGACTGTCTCCCCCCGGCTTGGCACCCCTTGAGACAATACCTCGGCATTGTCCGTAGGGCAAGGGGAGGAGGCGGTCGGAAGTGGATCGCTATCCATATCCAATGAGTCCAAGGAACCGTCCGATGAAGATACGTCAATACGGGCTTGGGGCGGTCTGCATAATCATATTTGGTGTTAGGAGAAGCAGTGCGACAATGGTATGCTATGAGTTACTCTGGTATCTGGATACTTACAACTTCGCCAGGGGCTTGGCCCTAAGCAGCCACTCATCTTCGCCTTCGGCGGCGGTGGTGGAGCAGTCCGGAAGAAGAGTCCTTCCCTTCTTGGACCCTTCGGCCTCCCCGGTTGGGGCGGCCTTCCTTTTCTTGTCTCCCCCGGCTGGAGGGGGAGCATCCTCATCTTCCTCCTCGTCTTCATTGGAGGAGTGTGTCGCGGAGTTATCAGACGATGAGTCTGATACCACCTGGCGCCGGGAACTCTTTAAGGTTCCCTTGGCCTTCTTCTTGGTCTTCTCCGGCACCTTATAAGGAGCCAGAGTCAGCATCTCCGTCAGGAGAGCGTCTGCGGTGTCTTCGGGTAGGGGGGGCGGACAGTTAATCTGCTCTGATGCGTCCACCCAGTCCTGTCAAGGGCATGGGAGCTCAGACCCCGCACATGGTTAAGCTATGGGAAATAAATATCCTACCAAATGTACAGAACTTACCGGATTCGCAGGGCGCTTCGCGCTTAGCCCGCGGTCCTCGGTAAGAGAGGGAGGGACCTCCGCGCCCTTGAACAGCACCCTCCAGACGTCCTTATGCGTCATGTCGAAGAGCTCGTGTAGAGTCTGTTGCTGGGCCGGGTCGAACTCCCATAAGTTGAAGTCCCGTTGTTGACACGGGAGGATCCAGCGGAAGAGCATGACCTGGACTATGCTGACAAGCTTCCGTTTCTTGCTTTTCATGTTCCGGATACACTTTTGGAGTCTGTCCAGCTCCACCGATGAACCCCAGGACAGGCCCTTCTCCTTCCAGGAAGTGAGCCGCGTGGGGATTCCGGATCAAAACTCGGGGGCCGCCACCTAGTTGGTGTCGCGCGGCTCGGTGATGTAGAACCACCCCGATTGCCACCCCTTTATGGTCTCCACGAAGGAGCCCTCGAGCCATGTAACGTTGGGCATCTTGCCCACTATGGCTCCGCCGCATTCCACTTGTTGGCCGCCCACCAGCTTCGGCTTGATACTGAAGGTCTTCAGCCACATGCCAAAGTGGGGCCGGATGCGGAGGAAAGCCTCGCACACGACGATGAACACCGAGATGTTGAGGATGAAGTTTGGGGCCAAATCATGAAAGTCCAACCCATAATAAAACATGAGGCCGCGGACAAATGGATGGAGGGGAAACCCTAGTCCGCAGACGAAGTGGGGGAGGAAGACCACCCTCTCGTGAGGTTCTGGGGTAGGGATGACCTGCCCCGCGGCTGGCGGCCGGTGTGCGATATCTGCGGCTAAGTATACGGCTCCGCGTAACTTTTTGATGTGCCCCTCTATGACGGAGGAGGCCATCCACTTGCCTCCCGCTCCAGACATGTTTTGGAGAGAGTTGAGAAGGAGGATGCGGACTTGGGCGCTGGAGCTCGAGTGCGCGAGAATGGATGAGCAAGAAGGAAGAAGGAGTGGGTAGAAAAAGGCGAGATCTTATCCCTTTATAAGGGCGGACTAAACTATGCGCCCCCACTAGCCTGGTAAAACTCGCTTATCCCCAAAGCGCCATAATTGATGGCACGGTTGGGTTACCCACGTCCGTATTGATGAGAATCCCGTAATAAGGGGAACATGATCTCTGCTTTGACAAGACGTGTCAAGAAACCGCCTTGTGTTTTGTGCGGGGCTGGTTAAAGAAAAACGCTTCAAATAATTACCAGGCCATGGCATGATGTCATACTGCCAAAACGTGTCAGCAGATTGGATTTGTGGAAATATTATTCTCTCTACGGTGGTATGTGGAACTTATTTTGCAGGGTCGGACACTATCCTTGTATTCAAATTCTTCCGTGGTGTATTCGGAGGAGGAACTCGCCTTGCAATGCCGAAGACAACACTGCGCGCTGGACTCATCGTCATTGAAGCCTGGTTCAGGGGCTACTGAGGGAGTCCTGGATTAGGGGGTCTCCGGACAGCCGGACTATATCCTTTGTCCGGACTGTTGGACTATGAAGGTACAAGATTGAAGACTTCGTCCCGTGTCCGGATGGGACTCTACTTGGCGTGGAAGGCAAGCTAGGCAATACGGATATGTATATCTCCTCCTTTGTAACCGACATTGTGTAACCCTAGCCCCCTCCGGTGTCTATATAAACCGGAGGGTTTTAGTCCGTAGGACAACATACAATCATACCATAGGCTAGCTTCTAGGGTTTAGCCTCTCCGATCTCGTGGTAGATCAACTCTTGTACTACTCGTATTATCAAGAATAATCAAGCAGGACGTAGGGTTTTACCTCCATCAAGAGGGCCCGAACCTGGGTAAAACATCGTGTCCCCTGCCTCCTGTTACCATCCTCCTTAGACGCACAGTTCGGGACCCCCTACCCGAGATCCGCTGGTTTTGACACCGACACCTTTCCTTAACGAAAATTGGAATCTAATATTTCCTTCTTTCATGTCAATAATTGCACCAATCGTTCTAAGGAAAGGTCTACCAAGAATAATAGGACATGTAGGATTGCAATCTATATATCAAGAACAATGAAATCTACGGGCACATAATTCCTATTTGCAACAATAAGAACATCATTAATCCTTCCCATATGTTTCTTAATGGTGGAATCCGCAAGATGCAAATTTAAAGAACAATCATCAAATTCACGGAAACCTAGCACATCACACAAGGTTTTTCGAATCGTGGAAACACTAGCACCCAAATCACACAAAGCATAGCATTCATAATCTTTAATCTTAATTTTAATAGTATGTTCCCACTCATCATAAAGTTTTCCGGGGATATGTTGGGGATATTACTATCAGTTATGACCCGCCCAGGAGGGGCCGGGTCAGCCCAAATGGCGGGTTATACAAGAAGCCCAGTAAACATTCAAGATTATAGTTTATTAAATCTTATAGAAAGCCCAAAGGCCTGAAGGCGGTTTAAGGCCTGATGTTGTGAACCGCCATATGTAAGGAAAGACTTGTAAAGAAAGGCATGTAAAGGAAGTCACCGAGCCGGACATGATTATGAGCCGGCCGGGACTCTGTAGGCCACCAGGAGTCAACCCATGTATATAAGGGGACGACCCGGTGGCGGCTTAGGGCAAGAAACAACAAATCGATAACCAAGCCGGTGAGTTGAGCCTCTTGGTGATCAAAACCCCAGCAATACCAATCTCAACTAGACGTAGGATTTTACCTTCATTGTAAGGGGTTGAACTAGTATAAAACCCTCTCGTGTCCTTTGTCCCGATTAACCCCTTTAAGCTTCCTAGTGTGATGGCCCTACGACTAAGTCCTTGCTCTAGGACATCTGCAGTGACAATTCCACGACAATTGGCGCCCACCGTGGGGCCAGCGCACGGTGGATTTGAGTTCTTGAAGGGCAGCTTCGAAGGGCTCAAGGGATACGCTGTGGGCCGGATGACCAAGAGTCGTCGCGGCAAGCTCTACATCGACGACGAAGGCTGGGGCCCGAGGCTGGCTCAATTGAGTACGGATACCGGGTCCCCTTTGGCGGAATTCATGTCTTCATAGGCCGGATCGGCGAGTCAGGTCCTGAGCCGGACATCCACACCAACCTCATCGAAACGGCTCGGCGCACGAGGACCGCCCGTGTTCAATCCACCGTGAAGCATGCCTTTGTAGGCTGCGTCCACAACGGTGAATACTCTCCAGGATCGGTGGAGGGCGGTGAGACGGCCGTCTGTTCTGATACTGGTTCATCAACAGGAGACACATACTCTTTGTACCAGCTGCAGGACGGCATGCTTGGGGGCTGTTCCGATGGCAGCAGTATTCCGGACCCTCTTGAGCCACCGAATTGGGTCGGAGTCTTCATGGCAGGGACATAGCCCGGGCAGAACTCTATAGCAGCGGTGGCAACAGCTACCAGGTCGGTCGCAGCCGGGTCAGGAGACCCCGCGCGCCCCCCGGCTCAGATCTTGATGGACCTCATGGATAAACTAACGACTCTGTTGACTGCCGTGGTAGAGCCGGCGGATAAAGCCCAACACGACGTAGAGGTGGCACGTGTACGTGAAGAGATGGTGCAAGCTAAAGAAAATCTAGCCGCAGAGGAAGTCAGGATGGCAGCAGAGCGGGCGGCTTTGGACGTTCGTGCTCAACAGCTTCAAGCGGAGACCTTCCGGCTCTCGGTGGATCTGAACGCGTCGAACGAGGTCATGAGGAGGAGGCATCAGAAAACCCAATCACGTCTTCCTCTGACATTCGATCCTAGGAATCTTTTTCACACACCCGGAGCCGGGGGAAGTAACCCGCCGGAGGCACCTCGTATTACAACACCCGATGCACCGGTCCAGCCGCGCGCCATGGATCCGCCTCGTGTAATTACCGCTCCACCTCATTACGTCCCAATTGACCCGGGTCACTTCTCCATCCCTTTGGAAAACCTCATCGTAGCATCGGCTCATCTGGCGGCTCTTCCGATGGAAGGTGACTCACCGGCAGCAATTGAAACACGGAGGGTAAGAGAACTTCTTCAAACAGCTCTGGCGCAGCAGGATGCATACTCCTATAGTCGAGATAGGATCCTTTCAACTCCTCGCCCAAGCCGGAGCCCGAGTTACAGTAGGCATATGGAATCCGCAGAGATGTCAAGCAATGCTCAACGCCACAACCGGCCATACAGGCATGAGCTGGTGCGGGCTGGAGCCCTTAACTTGGCGGATCAGGAGAGTATTCGTCAAGAGGCGCAATGAGCAGTTCAAATGGCAGCAGACCAGGCGGCTCATCAAACTTTTCCCGCTTATTCAGCAACCTCGGTCGAGGCAGGAGTGGCCACAAGAACCGGAGGCGTCCCTTGCTTGGTGCGGGCCATACGTAATGAGCGTTTGCCAAAGGACTTTAAGGGGCCTTGTAAGGTACCTAATTACACGGCTGACTTACAGCCCGGGGCTTGGATTGAGCGTTACAAGATGGCTATGGAGTTATTGGAGGTCAGCGATGCAGCAATGGCCAAGTATTTCACTATGATGTTAGATGGAACAGCTCGTACTTGGTTGAAGGGATTGCCACCCAATTCTATCGGCTCATGGGCGGAGTTGAAGGCCCGGTTCATCCAGAACTTTAAAGACACATGTAAGCAGCCTATGTCGATTGTTGACCTGACCAATTGCAAGCAAGAGGATGGTGAATCCACAACCCATTGGGTGCGGCGGGTCAAGGAGATAATGCATTCATTTGATAAGCTGGATGCCGGCTCAGCGGTCTTGATGTTGGAGAAAAATTGCCGTTTTGAACCTCTGAAGCGGAAGCTAGGGCGGCTCAAGCATGACGGAGGGAGTCCTGGATTAGGGGGTATCCGGACAGCCGGATTATATCCTTTGGCCGGACTGTTGGACTATGAAGATACAAGATTGAAGACTTCGTCCCGCGTCCGGATGGGACTCTCCTTGGCGTGGAAGGCAAGCTTGGCAATACGGATATGTAGATCTCCTTCCTTGTAACCGACTCTGTGTAACCCTAGCCTCCTCCGATGTCTATATAAACCGGAGGGTTTTAGTCCATAGGACAACATACAATCATACCATAGGCTAGCTTCTAGGGTTTAGCCTCTCCGATCTCGTGGTAGATCAACTCTTGTACTACTCGTATTATCAAGAAGAATCAAGCAGGACTTAGGGTATTACCTCCATCAAGAGGGCCCGAACCTGGGTAAAACATCGTGTCCCCTGCCTCCTGTTACCATCCGCCTTAGATGCACAGTTCGGGACCCCCTACCCGAGATCCGCCGGTTTTGAAACCGACATTGGTGCTTTCATTGAGAGTTCCTCTGTGTCGTCATCGTTAGGCTTGATGGCTCCTTCAATCATCGATAGCGATGCTGTCCAGGGTGAGACTTTTCTCCCCGGACGGATCTTTGTATTCGGCGGCTTCGCACTGCGGTCCAACTCGCTTGGCCATCTGGAGCAGACCGGGAGTTATGCCCCTGGCCACCAGGTCTGGTTTGGAACCTTAAACTACACGGCCAACATCCGCGGAGACTTGATCTTCGACGGATTCGAGCCCCTGCCGAGTGCGCCGCACGGTCACGATGAGCATGATTTAGCTCTACCATCAGACAGTGTTTAGGAGACCGCACCGGCAACCACTCCGACCCTCAATTCGGAGCCAATTGCGCCATCCATGGACGGGTGGATAGACCCCGCCATGGAGGCCGCATTCTCAGCGGCGATCGAGCCGAGTATCGACCTTACCCTTCACGAGAGCCGTGACGCCAAACTACCAGATTCTTCCCCGGCTACGGACTCCGAACCGCCTGCGCCCATGCCTATTGAATCCGACTGGGCACCGATCATGGAGTTCACCTCCGCGGATATCTTTCAGCACTCGCCCTTCGGCGACATACTGAACTCATTAAGGTCTCTCTCCTTGTCAGGAGAGTCCTGGACGAACTATGTCCGGTAGGATTGGGATGCGGATGACGAAGAAATTCGCCGCCCACCCACCACCCACTTAGTAGCCACTGTCGACGATTTGACCGGCATGCTCGACTTCGACTTCGAAGACATTGGCGGTATGGACGACGATGTAGGAGACGAACAGGAACCACTGCCCACAGGGCACTGGACGCCCACTTCATCATATGATGTATACATGGTGGACACACCCAAAGAAAGCGACGACGAGGAACGGAAGGACGCGTCAAAGGATTGTTCCCTCGAGAAGCAGTCAAAGCGGCGGCGTATGCGCCACTCCAAATCCCGCCTCGGCAGAAACAACGATCATATAGACCCAGCGATAGAGCAGGGTGAGCCAGCGGACGACAAACACGACATTGAATGATCGTCCGACCACGGCAACACGGAGAATCAAACCGAACAAACCGACTCCGGCGAAGATAACAGTCCGGATGACATCACACCAGACAGGCACCCGGAGCAACAGAATACCCATCAAAGGCTTGTTGCCACTGCGAGGAGTCTGAAAAAGCAGAAGCAAAGGCTCAGGGCTGCACAAGACGCACTCAGAATTAGATGGAGTGAAGTACTCAACACTGCAGCAAAGTACGGCGGTAGTCGCCACACAAAGAGCTACCCGAAGCAAAAGTTGCTACCTAAATTCGATGAGGAGGCCTTAGATCCCCCGCAATCAAAAAACAAAACAGCCATCCGGTCGGATAGACGACCTCGTGGCCAACATAGAGCGGCAAATGATGCCGCACACAAGCCAGTACGCGATCCACGTGAGGGCTCGCATCAAAAGGACGGCGCAACCAGATCCATCTACGGGCCAAGCAAGCGCGCTCCAGCATGCAATGGAACACAACAAAAATCCGAACACCACGGTACACCCAAATACAGGGGTGCCGCACACCCCCTATGTTTCACCGATGAGGTGGTGGACCATGAATTTCCAGAGGGATTCAAACCCGTAAACATAGAGGCGTACGACAGAACGACAAACTCTGGGGTCTGGATTGAGGACTACATCCTCCATACCCACATGGCTCGAGGAGACGATCTCCACACCATCAAGTACTTACCCCTCAAGCTCAATGGGCCAGCTCGGCACTAGCTTAAAAGCCTCCCCAAAAACTCCATTGGAAGCTGTGAAGAGCTTGAAGACGCTTTTTGGGCAAATTTTCAAGGGACCTATGTCCGACCACCGGAAGCAGACGATTTAACTCATATAACTCAACAGCCCGGAGAGTCAACCCGAAAGCTTTGGAACAGGTTTCTCACTAAAAAGAACCAAATAGTCGACTATCTGAACGCACAAGCCTTAAGAGCTTTCAAGCACATCGTTCGAGACGAATGGCTTGCCAGACACCTCGGCCAAGAAAAGCCGAGAACAATGGCAGCATTAACAAGCCTCATGACCCGCTTTTGCGCGGGCGAGCACAACTGGTTAGCCCAATGCAGCACCAGCAACCCAAGTACATCTGAAGTCAGGGACAGAAACGGGAAGCCACAATGCAGCAAAAACAAGCGCCGGAATAAAGAAGATAGCCCGAAGAGCACGGCGGTAAACGTCGGATTCAGAAGCTCTCGGACAGGTCAGCAAAAGCGGCCCTCCAAAGGCAACAGAGACGAACTGTCCAGCCTAAACAAGATTCTGGACAAAATATGTCAGATCCACAGCACCCCCGATAAACCTGCAAATCATACCCATAGAGAATGTTGGGTCTTCAAGCAGCCCGGCAAGCTCAATGCCGAACACAAGGGGCAGGATACACCAAGCGAAGATGAGGATGAGCCTCGCAAGTAAAGCACTGGGGAACAAAAGAAATTCCCACCAGAAGTCAAAACAGTAAACGTGTTACACGTGATGAAGGGGAGAAACAAAGAGGCACTCCTAGAGACACATGCCCCAGGGCCTATCACCACGGAGTTCTACCACTGGTCGTCCAAACCGATCACCTTTGATCATCGGGATTACTCGGCAAGTATCCGGCATGCAGGATGGGCTGCCTTGGTGTTAGACCCGATAATTAACGGATACCACTTTGCGTGATTCCTGATGGACGGCGGCAGTAGTTTAAACCTGATATATCAGGACACAGTCTGCAAGATGGGGATAGACCCAACAAAAATCAGCCATAGCAATACTACCTTTAAAGGAGTAACGCCAGGCCCAGAAGCCCATTGTACGGGCTCCCTACTACTAGAGGTTATATTCGGCTTTCCCGATAACTTCCGCAGCGAAAAGTTAACCTTCCACATCGCTCCATTCCAAAGTGGCTATCAAGCACTACTCGGACGCGAAGCTTTCGCTCGCTTTAACGCAATACCGCATTACACTTCTCTCATGCTTAAGATGCCCGGTCCATGTGGCATCATTACAGTAAATGGAAATATTGAGCGCTCCTTGTGCGCGGAAGACCGTGCGGCTGCCTTGGCAGCCGCACACTAGACGGCCTCACCAACTAGATCATCTGATAGGTCGTCAAGACTACAGACACGGTTAGATGAGTCCAGTGTAGCTATATATAATTGACACAGGTTTGATGGCTATACCCCTATAACAATACAAGGGGCTCAACGCGTGTAAACAAGAGACAATTAGGCTCAACTTTACTCATCTTGAACTATACATGGTTTATTTAGTATAACCTACCTTTTGCACGACAACTTTTCAACTAAGTTCTTCTCTTTTATAGATGACCATCGTGCTACACCCGTCCAGGATACGGCACAACGGAGACACAGGCGCAGATGTGCAGCAGGGACCCGTTCAAAGGATTCTTTTTAGATTAAGACCCTGCATAAACCTTTTTTATTGTCTCTTGTTGATACACATCCCCTAGATCCCCAGTACAACTGAGAACGATGCTGACGTATTGGCATGTGGCCACGTCAGAATATTTCATGTACCTGGACACCAGGGGCTTATAAAAAAGGGCACTATTTAGCCTGGTTTACATCATAAGGACCGAATACCTTAGGGAGTGTTCGGCGTCGCGAGTTTGGCCTTATATGCATCAGCTCTGAATCATGTCTTTGGTCAAATGTTGGGTTTGCCCGGCTCTTGTGTTTTGCTGCCTTGTGTTCCGCTCTATCGGCTAGGGCGGCACCAGGAGAACTACTGCGATTGTGCCCTGGTTCATCCGGACGAGCACCTCAGTAGAGAAAACCGAAAACTGACTGTCATAATATAGCATGAGACTGGTCAACCACTCGATGACCTAGCAGAATCTTCGGGATTCCTCCGCCTTAACGAAGGGTCGTTTCCCGACCAAGCATGTACGCGCCCCGAATTCGGATGAGCGCGGAGCCACCAGGGGCTATATAGTAGCCCCACTGTCAAACTCCTCTAGCTAAGTGAAAGTGTTAAAGCATTATAGTCCGATTGCCTAGTTCACTTTGCTATCACCTCCTTAATGGCCCAAGACATTGGATCAAGTGTGAACATGCATCTTCTGCGAGCAGCCCCGCATTATATGCATGGGGGCTGAAGCCGACGACTGCCATCTTTCAGGTTATATACATATATACATAAACGGCCGCACAGGAGGCATCATAGTACTTTTGGGCAAAAGTATAAATACAGCCTTGATAAACTCAATAAAACATTGTTTTTACAATGGGAATACATGTCACTTAAACATAATATTCTTCGAGCACTGAGCCTCTATCGAACGAGCGCCTTCAAGAACTTCTTCAAAGTAGTGCTCGGCAGCCACTCGGCCTATGGCCGAACCCTGTGCCGCAACAGTGGTGGCATCCATCTCCGCCCAGTATGTTTTGACACGGGCAAGGGCCATCCGCGAGCCTTCTATGCACGCCGACCTCTTTACAGCATCGATGTGTGGCACAACACCAAGGAATTGTTGCACTAAGCTAAAGTAGCTATTCGGCCTTGGCCCTCTCGGCCACAGATGATCCACAATGGACCTCATGGCAAGTCCATATAATCTATGGAGCTCGGCCCTCTCGGCCATTTGCTCATTCAACAGCAGCGGATGGGCTGCAGCATGAAACTATGACCAAAACAGTTTTTCCACTTCGTGATCTTTCCGATCCTTGAAGTACTTGGCCGCATCAGCAGCACTTGCAGCCAAATCCACGTAGGCGTCCGCAGAACTCTATAGCCAGTCCAGAGGCGTATACTTCGGATCCCCGAACTTAGTCCGCAACAAGAAGGGCTTCCCAGATATAATATCTGTAGCTTGATGCATCTCCTCCTTCGTCGCTCTAATTTTGTAGCGGGCTTCCTTGGCAGCCACCCGGGCCTTCTCCAGGTCCGTCGCCTTCGCCTGGTTTTCTTCTTCAAGAAGATGGTAATGGTCAGCAGCATATTTTAACTCTACAGCCATCTTGGCTATTTTTTCTTTGTTGTCGCAATGCGCGGCCTGTTCGGCCCTTAACTCTTCGGCCGCCTTTAAAGCAGCCGCATTGCTACTCCTGGCTTGCTCCTTGGCTTGGGCAAGCTCCGCCCGAAGGGTCTCCACGGTGGCAGCTCCATCTGCAGTCACAACATATTAAAGATACTGGCATCATGCTGCTATTATTATGTGACAATCACCAGAAAAATTACTTACCCTGTGCCTCGTCAAACCGCTTTTTAACAAGCACGATGTCGTCATCTGCCGCATCCAGTTGCCGCCTTAGTTCGGCAAACCCATCAGTCCGGCTAGCCACCGGAGCTTCAACCACCTACACATAAAGGCGGTCTGGTTATTACCTAGGACTATGATCCTCTATTTGCCACCGTTTTTGATGACAACCAGAGTCTCAGGGGCTACTATCCACAGAGGGCACATCTAAAAATGTGCGGTACTGTCAAAAATGTACGTCATTTCACGTACCTCAAAACCCATCAGTAGACTCATAAAGGCTTCATGCAACCTTCTTTCGGCGGACGAAATCCTTTCAATCACCGTACCCATCAACATGCGGTGCTCTTCTGAGATAGCCGCTTGCTCTAGCAGATCCCTCAATACGTCCGACCGCACACCAGGCGGTGCCGGACTCTTTCGATTTCTCTCTTCAAGAGCCTGATACTGAGGACTTCGGGTGGCCATAGGATTGCCTTCAGGCCTTGCTGGATCAGGAGAAACCCTCCGCGATGACACCTCGGGGTCTCCCGCCTCATGAGGCGGAATGGCAGGGGGAGGCATTTCGCTCTCCATCATCTCTGGAAGAAGATCCCCTGAAGACGAGCTTTGCTGAGAAGGGCTAAGATCCAAACTGCAAGATAAATGCTTTGGTTATTAAGTGCCCTTTTACTTACAGCTCGGTGGAGGGCTGATCCCCTTGAGGGCATAGTGCGGCCGGGGTAACCCCCGGGGCAGGACCCTCCGGTGAAGATTTCTTCCCCCGTTTGGAGACCATTGTCTCCAGGTCCTCGGAGGCGGTCCTCTTCCTTCTCTAGGGAGAGGAAGTTTCAGTCCCTCCTCCCTAGCTAACCTCCTTTGCGGAGGCGCTAGCCTCCTTGTTCCCCACTTTATCTTCTCCTGAGGGCGCTTGATAAGGCGCGATCTCCAGCATCCTGGTTAGCATGGGATTTGGTGAGGTCTCAAGGAAGGGGGCCGGACACCTGATCAACTTTGCCTTCGCTATCCAATCCTGGTCAAAAAGCAGCTTTTTTAGGGCGACGTTGCGATAAATAAACGGACAGTGTGTTCGGATGCGGGGCTACTTACTTGGGTATCTGGGCGATTGCAGCTCAGACCTGCATCCTCAGTGATGTCCGGACACATTATTTGTGGTCCGAAGAACAATTTTTACATCTCTTCGTGCGTCATGCTGAGGAAATGTTGAATAGCTCGCGGTCCTTCCGGGTTAAATTCCCACATGCAAGGCTGGACTTGACGAACTAGCATAACTTGCACTACCATAACCAGACTGAAATCTCTCTGAAAGAGATCTCGGATACGGCTTTGCAGTATTGGCACGTCCTTGGCTGGACCCCAGCTCAGCCCCCTGCTGATCCATGACATCAGTTGTGGTAGGGGGCCAGAGCGAAAGGTGGGGGCAGCTACCCACTTGGCACTTCGGGGAGCTGTGATGTAGAACCACTCTCGCTGCCACAATCTGGACACCTCTGGGAAGCAACCCTCAGGCCATGCAGCGTCAGCGATTTTGCTTATTGAAGCGCCTTCGCACGCTGTGTGCTGCCCCTCGAACATCTTCGGCTTCACATCAAAGGTCTTGAGCCATAGGCCGAAGTGAGGGGTAATGTGGAGGAAGGCCTCACATACGACAATAAATGTCGAGATGTGAAGAAGGGAATCCGGGGCCAGATCGTGAAAATCTAGCCCGTAATAGAACATAAGACCCCAAACAAAGGGATCTAGAGAGAGGCCTAGTCCTCGGAGGAAGTGGGAGATGAACACGACGCTCTCGTTGGGTTCGGGAGTAGGGACGGCCTGCCCTTGGGCGGGCAACTAATGCGAAATTTCGACGGTCAGATATCTGGCCTCTCTCAACTTCTCGATGTCCTCCTCCGTGACGGAGGAAGGCATCCACCGACCTTGAAGGTTGGATCCGGATATAGTTGAAGGTCCGAAGCACCAGACCTGCATTTTGGGTGTTAGAACTTGATGCGGGGGAAGGATTTGATTGAGCACGAGAGGGAAAAAAGAAAAAGCCTTGTCCCCTTTATAAAGAGGGTGAGTATCAAGCGTCCTCCTCGTAGCCATTTGGGACTTGCCTAAGATCTAGGAGTCCTACCAATAGGCACAGTTGGGTTACCCATGTCCGTATTGATGGGAATCCCGTAATAAGGGGACACGATCTCTGCTTCGACAGGACGTGCCAAGGAAACCGCCTCGCGAAACACGCTGAGGTTGGTTGTGAAAAACGATTCGAATGGTGACCTGGCTGTGGTGTGATGTCACACTGCAGAATGCATCGGCAGATTAGATTTGTGAAAATATTATTCTCTCTATGGTGGTATGTGGAACTTGTTTTGCAGATCCGGACACGATCCTCGTGTTCAAAATCTTCTATGAAGTATTCGGAGGAGGAACCCGTCTTGCAATGCCGAAGACGATCTGTGCGCCGGACTCATCGTCATTGAAGCCTGGTTTAGGGGCTACTGAGGGAGTCCTGGATTAGGGGGTATCCGGACAGCCGGATTATATCCTTTGGCCGGATTGTTGGACTATGAAGATACAAGATTGAAGACTTCGTCCCGTGTCCGGATGGGACTCTCCTTGGCGTGGAAGGCAAGCTTGGCAATACGGATATGTAGATCTCCTTCCTTGTAACCGACTCTGTGTAACCCTAGCTCCCTCCGGTGTCTATATAAACCGGAGGGTTTTAGTCCGTAGGATAACATACAATCATACCATAGGCTAGCTTCTAGGGTTTAGCCTCTTCAATCTCGTGGTAGATCAACTCTTGTACTACTCATATTATCAAGAACAATCAAGCAGGACGTAGGGTATTACCTCCATCAAGAGGGCCCGAACCTGGGTAAAACATCGTGTCCCCTGCCTCCTGTTACCATCCGCCTTAGACGCATAGTTTGGGACCCCCTACCCGAGATCCGCCGGTTTTGACATCGACGGTGACTGTAATGACATGGTAACATTAATGGCGGCTCTTGTCAAGTATGCTGGTTCTGATACTACCAAGGACCCGGTGTTTGACGAAGAAAAGGCAACGAAGGGAAAGAAGAACGGCAATGGCAAGGGTCACCAGCATAACCCGGCAAATCAAGGAGGTAATAAATGTAAGGCTGATGAATTTGTTGCTAACACCAATACACAGGGCGGAAATCAACGATGCAAGGGCAGACAACCCCCTCGGTCGGGCGGGTCAGGTCCCACCCTTGAGTAGTTATTGAATGAGCCTTGTCCAAAACACGACACCCGGGAGAAGCCAGCCACCCACCTATGGAAAGATTGTACGATCCTGAAGGCGTTCAAAAATTCAAACACGTTTGATGGAGGTCACGGCCGAGGTGGCGGCCCAGTGGAGGCGGTTTCCAAAGCCCGGGCGCCGGCTTAGGTGGAGGAGGATTCCACGGTCAGGGCCATCCTAGTAACCAAGGAGGTTATAATCCGCAACCTGGCCAAGGTAATCAGCAGCAGCAGTCCGGATATCAGAGCAACCCGAAGTAGTTGAATAGTGGGCAATACCATGTATTTACCACTAGCTTATGTAAGAGAGACCAGAAACTGCACAAGAGGGCCGTCAATGCTGTTGAGCCGACGGTTCCATGTTAGTTACGTTGGTCAGAGCAGCCTATTGTGTGGAGCAGAGAGGATCACCCACCCCGGGTCGATAACCTGGGTCACTTGGCTTTGGTGGTGGCACCTCAGGTTGGTGGGTACAAATTCACTAAGGTACTCATGGATGGAGGCAGCAGCATCAACATCCTCTACTATGAGACGTTCCGCCGTATGGGATTGACTGATAAGAGTCTTAAACAATCCAACACTGTTTTTCACGGTGTGGTTCCTGGCAAGTCGGTATACCGAGTGAGTAAGATTGAACTGGAAATAGCCTTTGGGGATGAGTATGACTCCAGAGCAAAAAAATTAACCTTTGAGGTGGTTAAGATCAAAAGCCCGTATCATGCTCTGTTTGGATGGCTGGCTTATGCCAAATTCATGGCTTGGCCGTGTTATGTGTATTTGCAGCTTAAGATGCTGGGTTATAAGGGCACCATCACAGTACACGGGAGCCGGAAAATAGCCTTGGAGTGTGAAGAAGGTGATGCTGCCTATGCTGAATCTGTCTGTGCAACAGAGGAGTTAAAATTTTACAAAGATCATGTTGACCCGGCAGACATGACATCATTAAAGAAACCAACAACAGAGCATGAGCCAGTGTTGAAGTTCAAATCAGCTGATGACACCAAGATGGTTGACTTTGTGCCTGGCAACTCATCCGAGCAGTTCATCATTAGTGCTAACTTGGATCCAAAATAGGAAAGCGTGCTCATCAAGTTCATCCGTGAGAACCAAGACATCTTCGCATGGAAACCTTTAGACATGTCGGGTGTCCCGAGGGAACTCGCTGAGCACTCTCTCAATATTGATCCAAAGTTTAAACCTGTCAGACAATTTCTCTGACGGTTCAATGAAGAAAGGCGCAAGGCCATTGGAGAAGAGGTGGCCCGGCTTTTGGCAGATGGTTTCATTGTAGAAGTCTTTCACCCAGAGTGGTTAGCCAACTCGGTGCTTGTACTCAAAAAGAATGGCACCTGGCGTATGTGTGTGGATTACACCGATCTGAACAAGGCTTGTCCGGCTGATCCTTTTGCCCTCCCCCGTATCGATCAGATCATTGATGCTACGGCGGGTTGCGCATGTTTGAGTTTCTTGGATGCTTATTCCGGTTATCATCAGATCAAGATGGCAGTCAAGGATCAGGAGAAGACGGCTTTTATCACTCCTTTTGGAGCTTTCTGCTATGTGTCTATGCCTTTTGGGCTTAAGAGTGCCCAGGCGACTTACCAACGGTGTGTGCAGAATTGTCTTCACGATCAAATTGGGCGTAATGTTCATGCTTATGTGGATGATATAGTGGTAAAATCCAGGAAAGAGGAAACCTTGGTCACAGATCTGAAAGAGACTTTCGATAATCTCCGGGTCTACAAAATGATGCTTAACCCGGCCAAGTGTGTTTTTGGAGTCCCAGCCGAGAAGCTCTTGGGTTTTTTGGTGTCTAACTGAGGTATTGAGGCTAACGCGGAGAAAATCAAGGCAATTACATCCCTGGCCAAACCAACATGCATCAATGACGTTCAACGACTGGCGGGCCGTGTTGCTGCTTTGAGCCGGTTCATAAGCCGGTTAGGGGAGAAGGCAATGCCTCTGTATCAGATGATGAAGAAAACAGATGATTTTGTTTGGAGCGATGCTGCAAACTCTGCTTTTGAAGATCTGAAGACACAGCTTGCTGAGCCGCCGGTCCTGGCTGCTCCAGTTGAGAAAGAGCCGCTGCTGTTATACGTGGCCGCCAACTCATGAGCCGTTAGTGTGGCTATTGTGGTGGAGCGCAAGGAGGCTGGCAAGGAGCATCCGGTTCAACGGCCGGTTTACTACGTTAGTGAGGTGCTAATTGAATCCAAGCAACGATATCCACATTGGCAGAAGCTCGTATATGGAGTGTTCATGGCAAGCCGGAAGCTTAAGCATTACTTTTAGGGACATCCAATCACTGTGGTTAGCTCTGCTCCTTTGGGAGACATCATTCAAAACAGAGAAGCCACTGGGTGAGTCGCCAAGTGGGCAATTGAGCTTGGGTCTCATGGGTTGAAGTATGTGCCACGTACCGCGATCAAATCTCAAGCACTAGTTGACTTCATTAATGACTGGACAGAAATGCAGATGCCAGAAGAGAAACCAGACAACATGTATTGGACTTTTCATTTTGATGGGTCTAGACAGTTGGAAGGCTTGGGGGTTGGAGTTGTGTTAACCTCTCCGCGAGGTGACAAATTTTGTTATGTGTTACAGTTGATGTTTCCTTGTACTAACAACGCGGCAGAGTATGAAGCCTTGCTCCATGGTCTTCGAGTAGAAAAAGAGATGAGTCTGAGCCGGGTCAGATGTCTTGGCGACTCAGATCTAGTGGCTCAACAGGTATCAGGCAAGTGAGATTCCAAGTACCCTCTCATGGCGGCTTATCGCTGGGAGGTTGATGCTGTTGCAGGGCATTTTCAAGGTTATCAGGTGGAGCACATTGACCGTCGAAAGAACGAAGCGGCTGATGCTTTAAGTCGGTTGGGGTCTCAGCGTAAGCCAGTACCACCTAACACCTTTTTGGATGTTTTACATAACCCGTCTGTCAAGTTGCCCACAGAAGAAGATTTAGCTGTTCCTGACCCGGACGCACAGTTGGTGGCAGCTCTTCATGTCATCCCAGATTGGACAGTACCATTCTTGGCTTACATGACCCGGGGAGGGTTTCCAGCGGATGAGACCCTGGCTCGACAGATAACCCGGCGGTCTAAGTCAATGAAGATTTCGGATGGAGAATTATACCATCGCAGTGTCTCTGGAGCATTTCAGCAGTGTGTTTCCCCGAAGAAGGTCAAGAAATACTTCATGAGATCCATGAAGGCGATTGTGGTCATCACGCTGGGTCAAAATCTCTGGTGGCCAAGGCTTTTTGTCATGGTTTTTACTGGTTGACGGCTCACGCTGATGCAGAAGATCTGGTCAGCAGATGTGATGGATGTCAAAAGTTTGCACGACGGGCGCATGTGCCGGCTCAGGAGCTTCGGATGATTCCAATCACTTGGCCGTTTGCTGTCTGGGGGCTTGACATGGTGGGCCCTTTCAAAAGGTCTAAGGATAAAAAGACACATCTCTTGGTGGCAGTTGATAAATTCACTAAGTGGGTTGAGGCGGAGCCTGTGAGTAAGTGTGACGCAGCCACGACGGTTCAGTTCATGAAAAAGGTGATCTTCCATTTTGGTTTTCCACACACCATTATCACTGACAATGTCACTAATCCATCCCAAGGGGCCATGGAGGAGTTTTGTCAACGTGAGCACATCCGGTTGATGTTTCTTCTGTAGCTCATCCTCAATCCAATGGTCAAGCTGAGAGAGCCAATCAGGAAATTTTAAGAGGTCTCAAACCCCGGCTTATGCTTCCCTTACAGCAAACGCCGGGTTGTTGGTAGAGGAATTACCCTCGGTGTTGTGGAGTATCAACACCACGCCTAACAGGTCTACGGGTTACACACCTTTCTTCATGGTGTATGGAGTAGAAGCAGTGTTGCCTAGTGACATCCGCCATGACTCGGCCCGTGTGGCGGCTTATGTTGAAGCTAATAATGAACAAGCCAGATAGGATGCACTTGACTTGTTGGATGAAGAAAGAGATTTAGCAGCGACTCAATCAGCAATTTATCAACATGACCTGCGCCGTTATCACAGCCGACGGGTCAAATCCAGGACTTTTCAGGAAGGCGACCTGGTGCTCCGGCTCATCCAAGATCTGTCAGATGCACACAAGTTATCCCCACCTTGGGAAGGACCCTTTGTGGTCAGTAAGAACTTAAACAATGAGTCATATTACCTCATTGATGTTCGAGAGCACAAAGACTCAGGTAAGTCGGAGGAGGAGACCCACCGGCCGTGGAACATTGCTCAACTTCGGCCATACTACACCTGAGCCACCGGCTCTCATCATGTACATACTTTGACATTGTATATACCATGATAAGTAATAAAGTAAGACCATTGGTCTCTTTTCTTTTCAAAGATTATGCATCTTTGTTATTTCTTATTTTCGAATGACTATTAAGGAGCTGATCATATTTGAATCAAGTTTAACCTTTTTTGGTCCGGCTTATGATCGTATCCGAATCTAGCTGCAAATCTGATGGTCACTTGGGGGCTTCCTGTTCAAACATAGGTCATATTCGAACCAAAGAGAACATAGCTATCGTAACCCTCTTGATTGGCTCAAGGCCAAACTCACTTGGGGGCTTCTTGATCGTATACGAATCATAGCTTAACCCCTTTTGGGTCCGACTTGGATCGTATTCAAATCAGGGTCGTTAAAAACCTCTCAAGGTCATTTGGGGGCTTCCTGTTCAAACATAGGTCATATTCGAACCAAAGAGAACATAGTTGTCGGTACCCTCTTGATCGGCGCAATGCCAAAACCACTGGGGGCTATATGGTCGTATTCGAACCTTAGCTTAACCCCTTTTGGTCCGGTTTACTGATCGTATTCGAATCAGAAGCCCCCAACCTTTTGAATACAAGGTTAAATTATGCTTATTATCTGTTGTTTGCCTTTGAGTTTTTTGTTGTCTCAATATTACAAATAATTAGCCTGGTCTTCTTCACCGGCTCGACTATTTGACAACACAGCTACCAAGGTATAATGATCATTGAGTATTCAAAAGCATTGACTTCTCATAAAGTTTGAATTATCAATTTCATCACCCGGGTTATTCAAGCCGGCGGTATAAGGATCAAAAGGTACAAGGTATGCTTATTACTTATACGCAATTACCTGCTGCATTAACTAAAAGAGTTAGTTTCAGCCCTTGTCCTTTGTTTATATCTGTTTCTGGTTCTTATTGTGGTAAACATATTGGCTATAAACCGGGTGTTTTAACCCGTTTGGTTCTAAGCCGCCAAGCCAGTTTTTTCTTTGTGTTTACAGGAACAGAGTTCAAATGTTGCAGAAACAAACATTAAATACGATGCATACATTGGCATCAGGAAACACAGAATCACATAGAAGTGTTTTATGCGCGATGGCATAAGCAAAGCATACAGTGTTTTCACAGCTAAGCTATTACAAGGCTTTATAAAGCCCACGAAGATGATCATTGTTCCTCCCTCGCCGGTTCACCACCTTTTGTTGGCCGGAAGTTGGGTTTTGACCAATCAAAACCATTCACGATGACAAATTCGGCTTTGTCGTCGATCAGGCCGACCGGGTCAACTTCCGGTGCAAATGTGTCTTCTCTTACCGGTGGAATCAAATCTGTTACCTTGTACGAGGGAGTGGCCATCTTCTTATTCTCACTATCAAAACCCGGCTGATATTTGTCAATATTGGTATCATCTCCAAGGGTAGTTTCCTGAGGCCGGACTCCGCGCACGCAAGCCATGAAGTCATCCTGCTCAAAGGGACATCCTTCTTCCTTCACGGTGGGATAGCCTCTGGCCACGTCTGCCGGGTCTAGTTCTGGCACCCAAGCCTTGGAGCGGCTCAGGGCAGTCAAAGCCCCGGCTCGCGCACGGGAGCATTTCACTTCTTGAAACCTGGCAGGCAGGATTGATAGTTTCTTCAGGATGTCGCTGAGCCGGTTGGGTCCTTGATTGGCAGGAGAGAGGGTGGCAAGAGCCCGCTGTGCGCCAATATACAGTTGTTCTACCAAAGTATACACTGCCTTCAGTTTAATCAAAGGGTCTTGGCTTAGATTTTTGCTTCGAGGGCCTGCACATATTTTATACACAATCAGCTGGCGGCTTATACTCCGGATCAGCAAAAAGCACAAAAAGTTAAAGTCGGACAGCTTACCAAAGATGGCAGCCACCATTTGAGACACCCGGCCTTTTAACCCATTCAACTTTGTTGAAATCTCTTCAAGGGTTGTTTCGGCCTTCTCGGCAAGTTGGGTCAGAAGCGTTTTTTCCTCTTCCCAAGTTTTCTTCTTGGTAGCGAAGCTGGTCTTTAAATTTTCCATCGCAGAGAGACTTATTTGCAGTTTGGAGTTAGCAGATTCGATTTCTGCCTCCTGACTCGCTAGCCAGGTCTTCGCATTAGTCAATTGCGAGTTCAATTCAGATAAGGCATTCTGCAAAACATTCAGATGAGTCAAGATTTGGTTTCAAGTTCAAAAATCAAGATTCAACTCTCAAGTACTTTACAAAAAACCACTTGACACTTGGGGGCTAATGTATGCCAAATCAATTTTTTATGACTCTAAAGACATACTTTAAGTCCCAAGTACCTTACAAAGTAACAGCACTTGGCACTTGGGGGCTAATGTATGCAGTTCAGCAAGTTTCTCAAGGTTAAGCCGGAGTATTAAGTCCTTTGAATATGGTACCAAACAATTTAAAGTACCGGCTCATTTATGATCAAAATGAATCGGCCCTTGGGGACTACAGGTGAAGCTTTGTTCTATTGAATTCAAGAGAAGTTTCAAAGGTAAAGGTCTTGGCCTATATTTTAAAGTCTACAGATCATTCCGGTTCTCTCATAATCCGAAGACTTGGGGGCAGAAGGAATATAGATAAGCTGGAAGAACGTACCTCATATTTCAACTACAGCTGTTTGACCATTTCAATCTTGGAGTCGCGACTGGAGTGTACATGGTTGGGATAGCCGAATAAAATATCATTGGCATTTAGATGATCATAGTTGGCAACGTCAAAGCGAACTTTCTGCCTCTCCAATGCCTCTTGTTTCACAGTACACCGAGCCAGCACGGTTGGATTCCCTGGTTCAATAAAGCGGCTCCCAATGATCTGAACGTCTTGTGCAGATAGTGATGGCGGGTTGGCTGAGCTTGATGGTCCAGTAGCAGAAGGGTTCACAGTGGTTTCATCAAACGATGGCTCAGGAGCATTTGCTTCTACATCAATAGGCGGGTCTGCTGGAGCGTTGGTTATTGGAGAAGATGGCCTGGCCGGGTTAGATGCAAGTACTGGCGGGTCTTCCACCGGTTTAGCTACCTTCGTTTTCTTGGATTTAGCTTGACCACTAAGAAAAATGTTGCAAGATTGTTAGTATAAAAGATACAATTTGAACAAACCGGAAAACATGAGGATTTTTCATTACCCAAGAGCAGTCTTGAAGGCCGGAAATTGCGTTTGTGATGAGTTGCCAGAAGAGCGAGACACCTCTTGAAAGGATAAAAGAGAGTTCAAAGTAGTACAAGGGGGAGGATCCATTTAAAAATAGTTAAAGATAGAAAGAAGTAAACCTCATTCAGACGCTTCTGAGGAGTTTGTTGAAGAATGACAGCCGGCTCATCTTCAGTCCAAGCCTGACGGCGGCTTTCATGTTGCTACTTTCCAAACGAAAGCTGGGATCCAAGTGAGCTAAAGGGTTAGAAAACCTTACTTTACGGATCACTCGTCGAACTTTTTGTCTTGGCAAGGGCTCTGAGTCGGAGGAAATGATAGTTACCTCTGCTTCCACAGCCTGACTGGCCCCAGTGTCATCCTGGTAATGATCAGTGTCAATAAGATTGTTAAAAAAATGGCCAAGGGAATCAAGGGCTACCTCTGAGTCAGATGTATCATAAAGCTTCATCAAATCTTCAGCAGTGCTCTTCTTCTTCTTTTTCGTCCTCCGGGTCATTTTCTTGGCGTTTATGGCGACGGCTTTCGTTTTCTTGGCAGCCTCGTGGTCATACTTAACTTTCCAGAAGTCAGAATTGGCCTGCAGACAAGTAAAAACAAGATAAAGAGTCAGGCAAGTATTAAAACAATATGGCTGGGAGAATACAAAATAGAGAAATAACGATATCCTTACTTCTGGCACCGGGTTAAGCTGGCAGAAGGGGTTTAACCCGACAACACTACAATCTTCGTATTTCCCGTTCACCAGAAGAGTTGACATTGCGACAATATCTTCTTCTGTCAATTGAATGGGGCTGTGATGAAGAGAGTCATCCGGGCCTCCACCATACTCATACATCAGCTTTGACCGGTGGCTCAAAGGGATGACCCGCCATGAGATCCAGCAGCGGGTCAGATCAACTCCAGTTAACCCGTTCCCTAACAGAGCATTGATCCTTTTGATGGATGGTATCAGCCTCTTGCGTTCAGCTACGGTCAGCTTATCAGGAAGCGCGAACTTGGAATCAAGACGATCGGGGCGATAACCCGGCAGTGGCTTCTTGTTTGTTGGAGAAGTGTCCCGGCAATAGAACCAGGTCTGTTTCCAGTCCTTTGGGTGACTTGGTAAGACAATAAGGGGGAAGACGGCACCCTGCCGGCGCTGGATTGATATGCCTCCAAGCTCTAGGCTAAGGCCGTTGGTGCACTCGTTCTGTCGGTTTAGATAAAAGTATTCTCTAAACAGCTCCACGGTCGGCTCTTGTTTAAGATATACCTCACAGAGCACTTGGAAGTTACAGATGTTAGATATGGAGTTGGGCCCGATATCTTGAGGGTGGAGCTTGAAAAAGTGGAGGACCTCTCTGAAGAACTTTGAGCCGGGCGGTGAGAAGCCACGGTTCATATGGTCAGTAAAAACGATCACCTCACCGTCTCTCGGATTGGGCCGTTCATCTTCCGGGTCAGGGGCACGGTAAGACATGATAGTTTTCGCTGGCAGAAATCCTATGGAGAAGAACTCTTTTAAACGTTCCTCAGTTATGGTTGAGGGAACCCAGTTACAGATGGTTGGTGTTTTGGACGGCATGATGTGTAAGGAACTGAAAAGAAAAGCAACATGCCCGTTCAATTTAATGGTGAGATTGACAGTTAAGTGATGAAGATGGAACCAAGTAATGGCGGCTTAGTTAAGGGCTAATGACATATAAGGAAAATGAAGCCGGCATGATAAGCCGCCATGACTACAGATATTTTAAGGCAAATTCAGCCAAGTATTGAGACAAACAAGTTTCCTACATTGCTTGGTATTATTCTAGATCAAATGGTTATTCAAAATGAAAAACAATTCTAGACCTAAAAAGTTCAGTACAGAGGAGTCGGTAAGTTCTGAATCAGCCTTTTAATCAGAGAAAGAGATCTGTAGATCAAGAAGAGGTACAAAAACACTACCGCGCGAGCATATATATGACTTTTTGGATCAGAAAAGGCTGGCGGTGGAAGAACTACGATGAACTATGATGAACTATGAAGAACACGCAGGAGCTTGGAAACCCTAATGCAGATCTGAGAAATGAAGGAAAGAAAACTTACGGTTGCAGATCTACTGCGGAGGTCACCGCGGTTTCTCTGGATCGGTTCAGGTTGATGCAGCGGCCAAGGTCGAAGGAGACGGAGATGAGGCGCGGCGGCGGCAGAACTCGAGCAGCAGGGGGTTTGCGAGAGGAAGAAGACGGAGCGAGAGAGGAGAATGAGAAGGCCGAGGCGTGCCTATTTATAAGGAAAAGATGCGAATAGACGGGCGCGAAAATCAAGGGAGAACCGAATAATGGTTATCCAGCTATATAGGCGCCTCGATTCTTGGGAAACATTAAAGATAAAAGATCCATTGGAAGATGACGTCATGAAAGTTTTTTGCGTTTTCAAGAGATGACGTCACAGCGGGTTACAAGAAAATTTCAGCGAAGATAAGAAGATGGATTTTTGTCTAAGTATTGAAGATTGATAAAGAATGAAGGTCAAAGTCAACCTGGGGCCTAATGTTGGGGATATTACTATCAGTTATGACCCGCCCAGGAGGGGCCGGGTCAGCCCCAATGGCGGGTTATACAAGAAGCCTAGTAAACATTCAAGATTGTAGTTTATTAAATCTTATAGAAGGCCCAAAGGCCTGAAGGTTGTTTAAGGCCTGATATTATGAACCTCCATATGTAAGGAAAGACTTGTAAAGAAAGGCATGTAAAGGAATTCACCGAGCCAGACACGATTATGAGCCGGTCGGGACTCTGTAGGCCATCAGGCGTCAGCCCATGTATATAAGGGGATGACCCGGTGGCGGCTTAGGGCAAGAAACAACAAATCGATAACCAAGCCGGCGAGTTGAGCCTCTTGGTGATCGAAACCCCAGCAATACCAATCTCAACCAGACGTAGGCTTTTACCTTCATCGTAAGGGGGCGAACTAGTATAAAATCCTCTCGTGTCCTTTGTCCCGATTAATCCCTTTAAGCTTCCTAGTGCGGTAGCCCTACGACTAAGTCCTTGCTCTAGGACATCTGCCGTGACAATTCCATGACAGGATAGAAACTTCTAGTTCAAGCTTTTCATCATAGGATTGCATTAAAGCATCAACGATATGTTTATTAAAAGCTTTATTTTGATTATAAGCATGAGGAGAATTTAACACAGATTGAAACAAGGAAATAAAATCTATCAAAGAGAAATTATCATAATAATTAAATTCCTTGAAATCCAAAATAGTGGGTTCATTGCTATGTAAAGTTTTGACCTCTTCAATCCCACTTTTATTAATTTTTGCATCAAGGTCTAAAAACTCTGAATCATTGGGACGCCTTTTAACTAAAGTTGACTCATCTCCAGTCCCATCTTTATCAAGATTCATATGGGAAAACAAAGATTTAATAGGAGTCACATCAATCACTTTTAGATCTTCATCATTATTATAATGAAAACTAGAAGAACACGCTTTCACAAAGCAATCTTTTTTTGCACGCATCCTAGCGGTTCTTTCTTTGCACTCATCAATGGAAATTCTCATGGCTTTGAGAGACTCATTGATGTCATGCTTAGGTGGAATAGATCTAAGTTTCAAAGAATCAACATCAAGAGAAATTCTATCCATGTTCCTAGCCAACTCATCAATCTTAAGCAATTTTTCTTCAACCAAAGCATTGAAATTCTTTTGCGAACTCATCAATTCTTTTAACACTAGTCACAAAATCAGAGGACATCTTATTAAAATTTCCATAAGAGTTGTTGTAGGAATTACCATAGTTATTAGAGGAATTACTAGGAAACGGCCTAGAATTAAAGTTTCCTCTATACGCATTGTTACCAAAATTGTTCCTACCAACAAAATTCACATCCATAGATTCATTATTATTATCAATTAAAGTGTACAAAGGCACATCATTAGGATAAGAAGAAACACTTTTATTAGCAAACACTTTCATAAGTTCATCCATCTTTCCACTCAAAACATTAATCTCTCCAATCGCATGAACTTTTTTACTAGTGGATCTTTCGGTGTGCCATTGAGAATAATTAACCACAATATTGTCTAGGAGTTTAGTAGCTTCTCCTAAAGTGATTTCCATAAAAGTGCCTCCCGCGGCCGAATCTAAAAGATTTCTAGAAGCAAAATTCAGTCCAGCATGAAAGTTTTGTATAACCATCCACAAATTCAAACCTTGTGTAGGGCAATTACGTATCATTAATTTCATCCTCTCCCAAACTTGTGCAACATGCTCATCATCAAGTTGCTTAAAATTCATAATATCGTTCCTAAGAGAGATGATCTTAGCGGGAGGAAAATACTTAGAGATAAAAGCATCTTTGCACTTATTCCATGAATCAATGCTATTTTTAGGCAAAGAAGATAACCAAGTTTTAGCATGATCTCTAAGCGAAAACAAAAATAGCTTCAATTTAACAATATCATTATCCACATCTTTCTTCTTTTGCATATCACACATATCAACAGAGTTGTTTAGATGGGTAGCGGCAACTTCACTAGGAAGGCCAGAAAATTGATCATTCATAACAAGATTCAACAAAGCGGTATTAATTTCACAAGATTCAGCATCTGTGGTAGGAGCAATCGGAGTGCTAATAAAATCATTATTGTTGGTATTGGAAAAGTCACACAATTTAGTATTATCTTGAGCCATCGTGACAAACAGTCAATCTAACACACAAGCACACAAGAAGCAAGCAAAAAGAGATGAACGGGAGAGGGGCGAAGAAAAGGCAAAGGTTTTCGAAAATCGTTTTAGAAGTGGGGGAGAGGAAAATGAGAGGCGAATGGCAAATAATGTAATGCGAGGGAGAAGAGTTTATGGTGGGTACTTGGTATGTCTTGACTTGGCGTAGATCTCCCCGGCAACGGCGCCAGAAATCCTTCTTGCTACCTCTTGAGCATGTGTTGGTTTTCCCTTGGAGAGGAAAGGGTGATGCAGCAATGTAGCGTAAGTATTTCCCTTAGTTTTGAGAACCAAGGTATCAATCCAGTAGGAGACAACGCACAAGTCACTTAGTACCTGCACAAACAATCAAGAACCTTGCAACCACCGCGATGAAGGGGTTGTCAATCCCTTCACGGTCACTCGCAAAAGTGAGATCTAATAGAGATAGTAAAGTAAATATTTTTGGTATTTTTGTTGTATAGATTGGAAAGTAAAGATTGCAAAATAGTAAAGGAGAGGCGATGTAAATAAAAGAGATGTAATATAATAGGAAAGAGATCCGGGGGGCATAGGTTTCACTAGTGGATTCTCTCAAGATAACATGTATTACGGTGGGTGAACAAATTACTGCCGAGCAATTGATAGAAAAGCGCATAGTTATGAAGATATCTAAGGCAATGATCATGAATATAGGCATCACGTCCGTGTCAAGTAGACCGAAACGTTTCTGCATCTACTACTATTACTCCACACATCGACCGCTATCCAGCATGCATCTAGAGTGTTAAGTTCATAAGAACGGAGTAACGCGTTAAGCAAGATGACATGATGTAGAGCGATAAACTCAAGCAATGTGATATAAACCCCATCTTTTTATCCTCGATGGCAACAATACAATACGTGCCTTGCTGCCCCTGCTGTCACTGGGAGAGGACACCGCAGGATTGAATCCAAAGCTAAGCACTTCTCCCATTGCAAGAAAGATCAATCTAGTAGGCCAAACTAAACCGATAATTCTAAGAGACTTGCAAAGATATCAAATCATGCATATAAGAATTCAGAGAAGAACCAAATAATATTCATAGATAATCTTGTTCATAAATCCACAATTCATTGGATCTCGACAAACACACCGCAAAAGAGTATTACATCAAATAGATCTCCAAGAACATCGAGGAGAACTTTGTATTGAGAATCAAAGAGAGAGAAGAAGTCATCTAGCTAATAACTATGGACTCAAAGGTCTATGGTAAACTACTCACGCTTCATCGGAGAGGGAATGGTGTTGATTTAGAAGCCATCCGTGATCGATTCCCCCTCCGGTAGATCGCCGGAAAAGGCCCCAAGATGGGATCTCACGGGTCCAGAAGGTTGCGGTGGTGAAAAAGTGGTTTCGTGGCTCTCCTTGATGTTTCTAGGGTATAAGAGTATATATAGGCGAAAGAAGTACGTCGGTGGAGCTACGAGGGGCCCACGAGGGTGGGGGCACGCCTACCCCCCTGGGCGCACCCTCCTGCCTCGTGGCTTCCTCGTGGAGTTCCATACTTCGACTCCAAGTCTTCTGGATTGCTTTCGGTCCAAGAAAGATCATCGTGAAGGTTTCATTCCGTTTGGACTCCATCTAGTATTCCTTTTCTGCAAAACTCTAAAATAGGCAAAAAAACAAAAATTGGCACTGGGCCTCCGGTTAATAGGTTAGTCCAAAAATAATATAAAAGATCATATTAAAGCCCATTAAACGTCCAAAAAAGATAATATAATAGCATGGAAGAATCAAAAATTATATATACGTTGGAGACGTATCATGTGTCACCAATACCGATCCAGGGATGACACTTAAGCACAGAGACTACGGTCCATTGGGATCGGGTCGCAACAATAGATTATCCCAATGTCACCACGGGAATCCGCAAGTTGAGTGCCAAAACACATATCAAGTGAATCAATATGATACCCATTGTCACCACGAGTATTCATATGCAAGACATATTTCAAGTGCTCTCAAATCCATAAAAGTATTCAATCCGATAACAATGAAATCTCAAAGGAAGAAACTAAATTCATCACAACAAGATAGAGAGGGGAAAACACCATATGATCTGACTATATTAACAAAGCCCGTGATGCATCAAGATCGTGACATCGCAAGAACACGAGAGAGAGAGAGAGAGAGAGAGAGAGAGATTAAACACATAGCTACTGGTACAAACCATCAGCCCCGAGGGTGGACTACTCCCTCCTCATCACGGTGGCCGCCGGGATGATGAAGATGGCCACCGGTGATGATTCCCCCCTTCGGCAGAGTGCCAGAACGAGGTCTAGATTGGTTTTCGATGGCTACAGAGCCTTGCGGCGGTGAAACTTCTAATCTAGGTTAACACTGAGGGTTTTCGGAATATTTCGGAATTTATAGGGCAAAGAGGGGGTGCGGGAGGCCACCGAGGTGGGCACAACCCACCTGGGCGCGCCTGGGCCCCCAGGCGCGCCCTGGTGGGTTGTGCCCCCCTCGGGGCACCCCCTAGGTGCTGCTCTGGCCCATTGGTGGTCTTCTGGTCCATAAAAAATCCACAAAAAGTTTTGTGGTGTTTGGACTCCGTTTGATATTGATTTCCTGTGATGTAAAAAACAAGCAAAAAACAACAACTGGCACTGGGCATTGGATCAATAGGTTAGTCCCAAAAAATGATATAAAGTTGCTATAAAATGATTGTAAAACATCCGAGAATGATAATAGAACAGCATGAATACTTCATAAATTATAGATACATTGGAGACGTATCATTGCTAGAGTGGTCCTAGTGTCCCCAAGAGGTGACAAGCTGAGTTACGTCCTTCAGATTCACTTTGATTCCTCCAAGAATGAAGCTCAATACGTAGCACTTCTATACGGGTTGTGTATGGCCATCTCACTCGGCGTCCGTCGCCTGATGGTTTATGGCGACTCAGATTTGGTGGTCAATCAGGTAATGAAGGAGTGGGATATCAGGAGCCCTGCCATGACTGGTTATTGCAATGTTGTGAGATAATTGGAAAAGAAGTTTGAGGGGCTAGAGATCCATCACATACCCCAAATAAAGAATCAAGCAGCTGATGATCTGGCAAAGATAGGTTCCAGTCGGAGACCTATTCACAGTAATGTGTTCCTGGAGCATCTCCACACCCCGTCAGTACAAGAAGATCCTTTTACGGAAGAGCCCCCGCAACCGATAAGTTCAAGCAACCCAACTGAGATTGAAGTTCCAACATTAGTCGACTTGATCATGGAGGTTTAACGATCACTCCCGACTAGACGATGCCATATATCGCATATCTGCTCAGACATGAGCTCCCAGAGGATGAAGATGAGGCCCGCCAGATCGTCTGCAGATCCAAAGTCTTCACGGTGATAAGTGGACAGCTTTTCAGAGAAAGTGCTACCGGAGTAGCTCAGCATTGCATCTCTCCAGAAGAAGGTCGACTGATCTTAAATGAGATCCACTCGGGGACCTGTGGCTACCACGCATCCTCTCGGACCATCGTGTCCAAAGCATACCGAGCGGGATTCTACTAGCCGCGAGTGAATGATATTGCTAAATATATAGTCGACAAGTGCAAAGGTTGCCAGTTTTAGTCAAACCTGTCTCATAAGCCCGCATCCGCCTTGAAGACTATTCCACTCATCTGGCCATTTGCAGTTTGGGGGTTGGACATGGTTGGACCTTTCAAGACCGGCAGAAGCGGCTTCACTCATTTTCTCGTAGTGGTCGACAAGTTCACCAAATGGATCGAGGCCAAGTCTATCAAGAATCTCAACTCAAGCACTGCCATTAGTTTCATCAGAGAGCTGATATTCCGATATGGAGTCCCTCACAGCATTATCATAGATAACGGCTCCAACTTTGATTCCGATGACTTCAGAGTGTTTTGCGCTTCCCAAGGCACTTGGGTCGATTACGCATCTGTTGCGCACCCGCAGTCAAATGGGCAGGCTGAAAGAGCGAATGGCTTGATCCTACAAGGGCTGAAGCCCCGATTGATGCGCGATCTCAAGCATGCAGCTGGGGCTTGGTAACTAAATTGCCATCTGTCTTATGGGGATTGAGAATGACTCCTAATCAGTCGACTGATCGAACCCCTTTCTTCATGGTATATGGTGCTGAAGCCGTGCTTCCGAGTGATTTGCTACACAATGCCCCCCGAGTGGAACTCTTCTCAGAAGCTGAAGTAGAACAGGCACGCCAGGACGCCATTGATCTCCTAGAGGAGGAACGACAGATGGCTCTAATCTGGTCGACCATTTATCAACAAGACATGCATCGATTCCATGCCCGAAATGTCAGAGGTCGAGCATTTCAGGAAGGGGACCTTGTGCTCCGAGTGCACCAGAAACGACCTCACAAGCTTTGCTCCGTCCTGGGAAGGGCCCTTCATCATCACCAAAGTGCTCCACAACGGGGCGTATCACCTTTACAACGTAGCCAAGAAATAAGATGAGCCACACTCGTGGAACGCGGATCTGCTCCGCCGCTTTTATACCTAAACACTCGGATCGTCGAGTTGTAATAAGAGTCCTTTAGATTGTTTATCAAAGACATGATTTTCGTAGTATCTCAATGATTGTTTCCCCATAAACTTGTGTGTTCAAATCCCCACAGTGGGTGGCTTAGTTGCGAACCCGATTCGCCTAAGTTTCAAAAAACACTCCAAGTGAAGAGCAACCCTCTCGCTCGGGGGCTTAGCTGCGAACCTGATTCGCCTAAGTTTCAAAAAAAAACACTCTGAGTGAAGAGGAACCCTCTCACTCGGGGGCTTAGCTGCGATCCCGTACTCGCCTAAGTTTCGAAAACACTCTTAGTGAAGAGCAACCTTCTCACTCGGGGACTTAGCTGCGACCCCGTACTCGCCTAAGTTTCAAAACATACTCCGAGTGAAGAGCAATCCTCTCACTCAAGGGCTTAGTTGCGATCCCGTACTTGCCTAAGTTTTGAAAACACTTCGAGTGAA